>NC_057686.1:1136110-1139049 GCF_014466175.1 Vespula pensylvanica
CTCTCTCTCTCTCTCTCTCTCTCTCTCTCTATCTTCTTCTCTCATATATCGTTACGGAAAGCTTAGTTAAAACGTTATACAATCTGTTTTAAATCTACTATGCGAGATATTCCGATGTCTACCGGGTGGCTCTTGAAAAACTATTGAACACTGTCATCCTATATACGTGTCCGTGTAAGTATACGTATGTATGTATCTATGTATGCAAGTATGCATGTATGTACGTATGTATGTATTTACGTGTCTGTGAATATGTCTCTCTAGCGCGCTTACATGTTTTATTTATAATTAATATGTATAAATCGTCTCGTCTATGTATACGCGCTTATTTATATATGTAGGTAGTATATTGCGTGTCTTCTTCTTTTTCTTTTTCTTCTTCTTCTTCTTCTTCTTCTTCTCGATTCGGGGATTCGGCTTGATACGTACATATTTCGAAATGAAACGCGACGATGAAAACGAGCGAACGCACGTACTTTATATCGTGGGAGGATTTTTTTTCCCTTCCTATATATCTGTCTCTCTTTCTCTTTACGTAGTTCTGCCTTTCTTGTCTTTCTTGTTTTGTCTTGTCTTGTCTTGTCTTTCTTTCTTTCTTTCTTTCTTTCTTTCTTTCTTTCTTTCTACCTTTCATTTTTATTTATTTTTTTTTCTTTCCCATCACGACCTGCTTACTAAGTATACCTCGAAAGCAGACTCTCGCAAAAATTTCTTGCGACGCGAAACGTAAGTTCGTTCGTAGAAACGTAAAGGCAAGCAAGATTCTCGGTACTCTTACCTGTCAGATTTTTATTAGTTTCTCAACGCTAACGATGATTCATTTCTGTCGTTTCAATTTTAAGGATTTAATTAACCGAACGAAATCGTAATCGAATTGGATATCGTTACATAGAGGGGTTGATCGATCTCCAAAAAAATTCGATAGTTCGTTTCCTTTTTTTTTTCTTCTTTCAAATTTGATCGTATTAAAATTATTTTTAATTGTATCGAACTTTATTAGAAATTTGTGGAGGTTTAAACCTTTTCGAGCGAGTTTAAAAAAGAGAAAAAAAAATTACACGCGAGTTCAGATAATCGTCCATAATTATTAGACCGATACGCGAATATTTTGTCCCTTTTCTTTTTTTTTTCTTCCTCATGAAATTAACAAAATATATATATATATATATATATATATATATATATATATATATACGATCGAGATAACGTTGATCGATAATTTTTCCAAAACGATGCGTCCGAGATACAAATTTTTTTTCTTTCCCGATTTATCCGATAACTATCGAAGAGACGATCCTACAGATGTAACTATTTCATTTTCTTTCTATTATAACATTAACGTTAAAACACGCGGATTAATCGAGATAACGTTAATCGATAATAATTTTTCGATAAAAAATATTTTAACAAAAACATATTAATTATATTTCCGATATATCCAATACATTTTCTCGACGTCTTGTCAAGCGAATCGTCTCGAAATCTCATTTTCCAAGTATAATCATTCCAACATACATACATATACATATACATACATACATACATACATACATACATACATACATACATACATACATACATACATACATACATACATACATACATACATACATACATACATACATACATACATACATACATACATACATACATACATACATACATACATACATACATACATATGTACGTACGTGCATACGTACATACATACATACATACATACATACATATATAAGAGAAACAAGGGGATGGTCGCGATTCGAAGAGAAGCGAGAGATACCCTTGCCGCACGATGTAACGTTTGAAACTTTTTCTCATAGCGTAAGCTTACACGTATACGAATGAACGTAGTACATAGTTGATAACGCGTAGACACGACACACGTGGCCGCACCTTGCAACAAGGGTTGGTTGGTTGGTGGGTGTCGAGTGCTTTGGAATGAGAAGAGTAAGAGCGAGCGACCGAGAGAAAGCAAGAGAGAAAGAGAGAAAGAGAGAAAGATAGAAAGAGAAAGACGAAGACAGAGATAGAGTTATAGATATAGATATAGAGATAGAGATAGAGATAGAGATAGAGAGAAGGGTGGTTAAAGCCGCGTAGAATGCGAACGAGCGTTGGTTAGAGTGAAACAAACAAAGAGAACCAAAGAGAGACAGAGAGACAGACAGACAGAGACAGACAGAGACAGAGAGAGACAGAGAGAGAGAGAGAGAGAGAGAGAGAGATACCGTGATCTCGTGGGTCGCCCTTATTGGCGGAATTCCCGCGGAAGAGATCCCATTAATAACAGGGCGACAAGCAGGCACGTAGCCAGCGCGAAAAGAGGGATGGCCTTTCTCTCTCTTTCTCCCTCCCACCCTTTCTCTCTTTCTCTTTCTCTCTCACATGTTTTCTCTGTGTTTCGCGAGTTCGTATGCAAAGCATATGTGTCCTACGTTGTGGTTTATATACGTTGTTGTATATGCTCTTGAATGTCCTTAGGGAGAAAAGCACGTTGCTCGAATTACGAATGACGAAAAGGTTTCACTCATTTTCTCTCTCTCTCTCTCTCTCTCTCTTTCTTTCTATGTGTATGTATGTATGTATGTATATATATATATATATATATATATATATATATATATATATATCTGTCTTTCTCGCTCTCTCCGTTTCTTTCTCCCTTTCTCTTCCCCTATTTTTCTTTCTCTTTTTATCTTTCTTCGCGCTTCTTCTTCTTCTTCTTCTTCTTCTTCTTCCCTTTTTCTTTTCTCTTTTTATTTCTTTCTTTCTTTTTTTCTTCTTTCTCTCTCTCTCTCTCTCTCTCTCTCTGTTTTTCTGTTTTTTCTTTTTTTTTTTCTTTTTTTATAACGTACAAACAAGATTATCGGAATCGATTTTAGAGATTGCAGATGATAAATAATGTCGACTATTTTTTTTTTTTTTTTTTTTTTTTTTTT
>NC_057686.1:1141669-1144169 GCF_014466175.1 Vespula pensylvanica
AACCGTTGCGAACCGGAAGAGCAACGCGCGTCCATCTTCTCTCTATACATGTACATATGTATATTAATTTTCTGCATGCATATTATAAGCGCTTACTTTGCAAAACTATCGTCCACATACGAACGGCGTCTAAAGCTTAATCCGCAACGTAAGTCAATGCGATAGGAACAACGTTTATTTCTTTTTTCTTCTTCTCTCTCTCTCTCTCTCTCTCTCTCTGGCTATTTATCTCTCTTGATTTTTCATTATTATTTTTCTTCTCACTTGGTCCATTCCTTTTCTTCCTTTTTCTTCGTTTTTTTCCTCCTCTTCTTCTTCTTCTTTTTTTTCCTTGTCCTCTTTTCCGTCCAGATTCGAAACACGATTCAAAACGAAAATTTGTCGCGATCTCTCTGTCCCAGAAAATTTTGGTCACGCGCAAACGAAGGCTTACGAAAGAGACTGCGAAACGTGATGCATTAGAGAGAAGAAAACGAACTTTTTGCCATCTTCTTCTTCTTCTTCTTCTTCTTCTTCTTTTTTCTTTTTTCTTCTTCTTTCTTTTTCATCTCCATCTTCTTCTTTTTCCTCCGCCATAATTTCCTTTTGCCTTGTTCACTTTTATTTTCTTCCTCCTGGTTTTTTTTATTTTCTTTTTTTTTTTGTTTTCTTTTTTCTTTTACTTTCAACAATAAGAAGCTTCGAGAAGGGAACGAAAGGGACTCGAGAAGGGCGAAGCGAGGCTGCATACGCGTTTTTCTATGATCCTAATATTTTCGCAAAGAGCAGGTACGACATATTATTATTATTATTATTATTATTATTATTATTATTATTATTATTTTCATTATTATTATTATTATTATTATTATTATTATTATTATTATTATTATTATTATTAATATTATTATTTTTCTCCTTCCTCTCTTTCTTCCACTCCTCCTTTTTCTTTTACTTCTCCTTATGCGTTTCCATTTTCTTTTTTCTGTTTTTCTCTTCTTTTTTTTTTTTTTTCTTTCACTCTTTCATTCGTTTTTGTTTCTTCCCTTTTTTTCTTTTTTCCTTTTTTCTTCTTCTTATTTTTGTGTCCTTTTTGGTTTCGTGTTTTCGTTCTGTTACTGTTCTTTCTCTTTTATATACAAAACTTCGCGAATTTTTGATATACGAAACAAAATTGTCGTCTGGTGTCTAATGGAATTTATCCAGAGGAGAAAAGACAAATAAAAGAGAACGAAAAAAAGAATAGAAAAAGACGAAAAAGAAAAGAAAGGAAAAAAACAAGGCAGCAGCAACATCAACAATAACAATAACAACAACAACAACAACAACAACAACAACAACAGCAATGACAACAATAATTATAGCAACGGCAACGAAAAGATTGTCTCCTTATCTCCCTCTTTCTTTTTAAAAATTTTTTTTTAATTTTTCATTTTCTTTCCTTCTTCCTTTTTTTTTTCTTTCTTTCCTTTTTTCTTTTGTTCTTTTTTTTTTTGTTTTTCTTTTAATTCGACAATATCTCGAGAGTTCGTTCGAAAGACGTTCTTGCGAATTTGTTTCATTCAATATAATCGATTTATTAATTATATCATATACTCGTTATCTGTTTTATATTATTTTCTTCGATAAATTCCGTAGTTAGACAAATCAAATTATTCTCATGTATAAACTCGACAACGTTTTGTATATAAAATCGATGCATTATATATACATAATATATATATATATATATATATATATATATATATATATAAAATGTATGTATGCATGTATGTATATATGTATGTATATATGTATGTATGTATGTATATATGTATGTATACATGTTACGAGGAAAGCAACGACGGAGACGTTCTTATTTCTCATTTAGCTCGAGACGACGCGCTTACTATCAATAAGGGTTAACAACAGGGTCGACTTTAGCTGAACCTATTATGAACACTGTGTGTGCGTCCGACGGAAAAACTTGAAATCCGAACCTACTTATTAATTATATCGTCGAGAATAAAATTACGTCGATAATATTATGATTTTACGTTTACGGTTTGTTCCTTTTTTCTTTCTTTTTTCCATTCTTTTTTTTTTTTTCTTTCCTTAACCTTCTTTTCCTTGGACCATCACCATTCTTTAATTTTTAGGAGATATCAGTATCACTTACACACTTTCGTAGATAATTTCTTTTTGCTTTTTGTTCTTTTGTTGTATTTTTTCTTTTTTTTTTTTTTTTTTTTTTTGGTAAATCTTTCCTAGAAAAAAAATTTTTTCCGTTCCAAGATCATCGTCATGGATCATAGTCATTATCGTTATTATAATCATCAATGTTATCATCATCGTAGTTATTATTATCGTCATCATTATTATAATCGTCGTCGTTATCATCATCGGTACGTTACTATCATCATCGGCGTTATACTAATGCCGGCCCTGGATGTGCGGTGTGACTTTGAAAATCGTACAAAACACGGATCACAGTAAAATAATGAGAGAGCGTTTGTGCCCGATATTACAAATAATAACGTAT
>NC_057686.1:1149169-1156669 GCF_014466175.1 Vespula pensylvanica
TGTTCCACATAGTTTTCCGTTAGCCCGGTTTTCCGCTTATTTCGAGCATTTTCGTAGAGGCCGAATAAGTAAGAAGAGAGCAAACAGAGAAGAAACTTTTCTACCGATCGAAATCGTTCGTAGAGAAATGTTGTTACCGGAGACCCATCCCCCCAATTTTCTTTTAACTCGAAACGTCTGATGCAACGATGCTCTTCCTCCCCTCCCCAACGATGCACCCCACCTCGATTTCACCTCCTCGCCTCACCCCCAAATCTACCCCTTTTTCAGTCAAAATGGAACTTGGAAAACAATTTCGAACCTTTATGTTATTAAACGTTATGCTATCATCGTCTTCCTAGTCGTCCTCATCGTTCTTCTCATAATCCTCTCGTTGTTTTCCACTTCTAACTGAAAGAGTTTTGAACTCTCAGTTTCTTTTTCTTTTTCTTTTTCTTTTTTTCTTTTTTTTTTCATATTTTTTCTCTTTTATTCTTTCCTTCTTTGTTTCTTTCATTCTTTTATTCTTTTATTTTTCTATCTTCCTATCACCTCCTTTATCTCCTCCTGCTTCTCCCCTTTTTCCTTTTTCTCCTCGTAGATTCGATTTTACGGCACTTTGAAAATGAAAGGGCATTAAGAAAGATAACGAAGCAAAAACGAAACCATGTCGTGCGATTATTTTGTCCGCATAAACGGCTAAACGTTCTCTTATGCACTTACGAGTACGTACGTATGCATTTTAATGTATGTATGTATGTATGTATGTATGTATGTATGTATGTATGTATGTGCGTGGGTGCGTGTGTGTGTGTACTCGCGTAGTAGTATACATTTCTCTACGTACTCCTCTATCTAAACTTTGTATTTTGTCCGCATAAAGGACTAAACGATTCTCTTATGTTTATGTACTCAAGTATGTAAATATGTATGTATGTATGTATGTATGTATTTCGTGAACGTATGTATGCGTGTATGTATGTATGTATATATATATATATTTCGTGAATGTATATTTATGTGTATTTTAATACACATTTCTATAATATCGTCTCTCTCTCTCTCTCTCTCTCTCTCTCTTCCTCTTTTCTTTCTCTCTCTCTCTTTCTCTCACTATACTTTTTTTACGATATAAAATAATACTCTATACTTTAGGTAGATGTATGTTCGTGTCATTTAATGCGCTTTTACACGATCACTATTCGAGCTCCCCTTATCGTGCCACCCTCTCACCCTTGGTCTCTTACGTACCAACCCTGCCCCTTTCCGAAGTGAGTTAATATTAATTAAAATCTACTTAATCTTACGAGTCGAAACAGTCGAGTACGCCGGCTTCTACGTTCTTACGAACGAACGAACGAACGAACTTTGTTAATTCGGAATTCATGCGTGTGTACGTGTATGCATGCATGCATGTATGTAGATATGTATGTATGTATTTATGCATGTATGTATGTACATATGTATCTATGTAAGATACACACATACATTTTTCATATTTATTTAATCGAAATAATCGTGGACAGAGGAAAAATTAATTAAAAAGATTCAATGAAAGAGAAAAAAAAACGTCACTTCTTTTTTCATAATTTAACATATCCAATCAGATTTTTTTTCTTTTCTCTAATCATTCATAATCTATCATTGATGTATCAATGATTTAATAAAAATTAAAAAAAAAAAAAAAAAGAAATGTGAGAGTCGTTTTGTTTACTCTTAGCTTTTTCATTTTTTTCTTTTTTTCTTTTAATCTCGTATACTTGCCGTTTGAAAATAATTGATCGAAGATATTGTAGGAAAGCAGAGTTGGGTGATATCAAACGTATATGTATGTATATATCTGTTTATGTACTCGAGCCCTGCGTAAAAAAGAGAGAAAATAAAAGATATAAAAAAAAAAAAAAAAAAAAATAACGGAGACTTGAGAAAAGAAGAGGTCTCATTTCAAGTGTTACGTTTGAAAATAGGTATTCATGTATTTTTAATAATATATATATGTATAAGTAAACGTAATAGTATATAATGATAATAATAATAATAATAATAATAATAATAATAATAATAATAATAATAATAATAATAATAATAATAATAATAATGACAATTAATAATAATAATAATAATAAGTAATAGTAATAGTAGTAGTAGTAATAGTAGCAATAATAATAATGAAAATAATAATAATAATAACGTTACGTTAAAGTGAAGAAAATAAAGACTAATTAAAATCTAATTAAGTTATATCTTTCGTAATAGGCATTTAATAATAATAATAATAATAATAATAATAATAATAATAATAATAATAATAATAATAATAATAAAAATCAATCGTACAGATATTTAAAATGAGAAACAAAGCACCGTCATCACATCGGAGCATAATCGACTCCAAGGAACTTTAGTCCGGAAAATAATAAACGTATACTAACATTAACGGGCATATTACATACATACATATATATATATATATATATATATATATATATATATAAAATGTATAGGTATCTAAATAATTATTGTACATGCGACGTCACACTGTGTGTTCTCCCATATTATATCTAATATTCTTTTCTTTTTCTACATATACCTACCTACCTATCTACCCCGCCAGAATTGTACCTATATTGTTATTGATATTTCTATCTATAATATATGCATATATGCGTGTTAACGCATCACACATATAAACATGTCTCTCAGGCTACAAAATTTCATTATTATAAGTAATAGTAATAATAAAAATAAAAATAAAAATAATAATAATAATAATAATAATAATAATAATAATAATAATAATAATAATATAATGCTAACACGTTATATACTCCTCGTCAAAGTGCTTGCCAATTTGCACATTTTGTGTTAACGTAGTGGTCTATCAATTTTGATATATATATATATATATATATATATATATATATATATATATATATAAATATTTATGTACTTGTGTGGATGTGTGTGTTTATGTATTTATGTTTGTACGTATACATACGAGCACACATGATTCTCACGTTGCACGTGTATGTGTGTATGTATAGACATATTGTTATTATTTTTTTTCTGCTTTTTTGTTCTGTTTTTTTTTTTTCTTTATCATACTATATATACTATATATATTATACTCTCGGAACAACCTCGACAGGATCGTTTAAATAATTCTTTGTAACATTTGTTAATACTGTCGACGCTCCTTCGTTCGTTATGTATGTATGTATATATATATATATATATGTATATATACAAATACATATCGATAAATAAAAGGAGAAATGAACTGCTGAAACTCGTCGAATTCGATCGATGATCATTTTTATTTGAATGATCATCTGTCGATCGATCGATCGATCGAACTTTAAATTCGAGATCTATCCTGCGATCTAAACGTGACTGATCATTTTACTTGCATTAGCTTTTTCATTCATTCTTTTTTTCGTTTTTCTTTTTGTTTATATTTTTTTTTGTTTTGTTTTGTTTTCATTTATTTGCATTACTTAATTACTTTCCAACTTACGAGACTTTCCCATTACCGAAAATCGTTTCCTCGCGCTCGTTTTAAAAAAAGAATCCTAGTATCTAATAATCTTTCTTTTACAGGAACTCTAATTAGGAATTAAACTATTACGATATGTATACAACGTGTCTATCAATGACATCTCCTTTCTGATAAGAAATGAGAAAGAATGATCATCTATCTAAATAATATTAATATATATATATATTAATATATATATATATTTATATATATATATTTATATATATATATAAATGTATTTATCTAAAGTGATTGTGGGTGTTCAGCTATATATATATGTATAATATATACACGTATCATATATATATATACATACATATATATATATATATATATATATATATATATATATATATATATTAGGCTACTTTTCTAAATTCTAAATAAACGTTGAAAACGACGACTAAGACGAAAAAAAAGGCTTGACGAATTTACAATGTAAAAGATACTTAATGAAAGATGTAGGTAAAGAAAACTTAATAATGAAATAGAGAGAGAGAGAGAGAAGGAGAGAGAGAGAGAGAGAGAGAGAGAGAGAGAGGGAAAAATATTAAAAAAGGAAAAACAAAATTAAATAAACAGAACAGATTAGAGATAAAACACGATATAAGTTTCACAACACACGTTTGGACGGAAGTACGTTTCATGGAAATGAGGATCTTATGAGTTCAGATTAAAACGATATCTATAAACATATATACGTACATATATATATATATATGTATATGTATATGTATGTAATATCGTCTATGATTGCTTTTATCGAGAACATCTTAGATTTGCTCCGTTTCTATTATGATCGATGTAACGTCACTCTTAAGTAACGTTTCTCGATGATCTTTCGTTATCTAAGTAATTATCTATGCATAAAAGAAAGAACATGTATGAAAAAAGTAAAAGAAAAAAAAAAACTAAAGACAAGAAGAAATATCATTATTATTAAAAATTATCTACAGGTACCATCTTTCTCTCTCTCTCTCTCTCTCTCTCTCTCTCTCTCTCTCTTTTGTTACATATACGATCTACGTACATACTATATACAGTTGAGTTAAACGCTTCGTTTTTTAGGAACTTTAGAGATAGAAACTCAAGAACTAGAGAATTACGAACTAGTTATTAGAGGTACATATATATGTATATGTCCATATATATATATATATATATATATATATATATGTATATATATATATATATATAAAGAGAGAAGAGTGATTTCATATTCGCGTTTCGTAGATGGTCGAAAGAGACGATGAAACGGAGCAAAATGTAGGATGGGCCAGAAATTTCTTTGCCGAGCTTAAAAATTAATAATTAAAAAAATTGCGACTTTGCTAGCTACATTTCGTAATTTTTTTTTTTTTTTTTTTTTTTTTTTTTTCATATATACTACGATTCTGATGAGAGAGAAAAAAAGAAAAAAAGAATTACCGCTTAGGAACTCTCTTAGAAAAAAAAGAAAAAATG
Organism: Vespula pensylvanica; assembly: GCF_014466175.1. NCBI lineage: Eukaryota > Metazoa > Arthropoda > Insecta > Hymenoptera > Vespidae > Vespula > Vespula pensylvanica. The sequence continues at coordinate 1,154,151 of NC_057686.1, forward strand.
AAGAGTAAGCGATTTTTTCTTCTTTCTTTTCTTTTTTGCATCACCTAGAAATTTTCGACCCACCCTGTACGATACGCCGACACGCGCATTCGTATAAAATTTATAATAGATTATTTTCCTGCGAATAGGGGAGAAGAAGAAGAATAGGATAAAGAAAGAGGAAGAAGAAAGAAGAAGATGAAAAAAAATGTAAAATAAACAAAGAAAGATAAATACTATAATAACATTTACACGATAATAGAAATGGAATGGAGGATGTAGGTTAGGGTGGTTTGTAGGGGGTAGAAGGGGAAATTAATGAGATCGACGCGCGAAATTCGATAGACGTCTACATGCGTATGTATATACGCGTGAATAGGTTAAGTGCTCCGAAATAAATATATCTCTACACATATATATATATATATATATATATATATATATATACATATACATATATAACGTTTGTACAATCGGAATAATCAATTTATCTAAAAAGTATCTTCTCAAAGTATCTTCCAAGATATTTCACGTCTTTCGATATCCTAAAGACAATTTTTTTTTTCATTTTTACATGGATAGATAATTTTTGAAGTATACCCTTGTGTGTATTTGTGTATGTGTCTATATGTTTATGTGTTTATGTGCCTCTAAATGTTTCATTTTTATACATGTACATATATATATATATATATATATATATATATATATATATATATACATATATAAAAAAAATGGGTTAATGGAACTAGATTTATAATATAGTATATTACTATATATATATATATATATCTATCTATCTATCTATTATTTTTATATTAAGTACGAGCCGCAAGAGAAACGTTTTCTTGATATGTAAAGCAATGGAATATATCATTTGATTTCCATTTGTCTAATCATAAGTCTCGTTTTGTACGCGATTGGTTGGTTCCTTTTCTATTTTTTTTCTCTCTTTCTCTCTTTCTCTCTTTCTCTCACTTTTTCTATAACAGATCTGAGAAAGTTCTCAATCTTCGACGAAGAAAAAAAAAAAATATAAAAAAAGAAACCAAAGAAAAGAAAAGAGAAAAAGAAGAAAAAGAACAAGAGAAAAAAAAAGGAGAGAGAGATAAGTCTAATACCTAGAAAAGTAATCGAAACATTGTTGGGTGTAATCGATTGTTGTACTCTAACTACGGTGGCTCGATTTCATTTCATTTCATTACATTACATTTCATTTCATTTCAATTCATTTCATCTCATTTCATTTTCATTTTCATTTTCATTTTCATTTTCATTTTCATTTTCATTTTCACATTTTCATTTTCATTTCGTTTCGTTTCGTTTCGTTTCGTTTCGTTTCGTTTCGTTTCGTTTCGTTTCGTTTCGTTTCGTCTCGTTTCATTTCATTCGTAGACATTTCGTTATCGCAAATGCGTTCGCTCCTGACTTACGTCGAGATCTACTACGAGCGATGATTTCTCGATCGATCGATCTTCGAAGAGAATCATCTCTTTCGACGCCGGCTTATCCGTAGGAAAAGAGAACGAAGAGAGAGAGAGAGAGAGAAAGAGAGATAAAAGAAAATAAAAGAAATAAAAAATTGAAAGAACAAAGAAAGAGAGACGGAGACAGAGTGAGAGAGGGAGAGGGAGAGAGAGAGAGAGAGAGAGAGAGAGAGATAGATAGAGGAGTAGAGGTGTCGAGTGGGAGGGGCGAGGGAGGGGGGTAGAAAGATCGAAAGATCTTACACGTATCCGAAAAAAAAAAAATGATAAAACAAAGGAAAGATCAAGTAATAAAAAAAAAAAAAAAAAAGAACAAAGAAAATAAATATAGCTCGAGCGAAGCGTTCGAGAAGAGCTTGCATAATAAAATAATAATGAGCGTCGGCTGTTGCATTTGCTATTGCTTATGCTTATGCTTATGCGTTTATGCTGTTGCTCTTGTTGTTGATGCTACTATTGCCGTCGTCGTTGCTGTTGTTGCAGTTGCTGCTGCTGCTGCTGCTCTTACGAACGATTTATCTTTCGTAAGAGCATGACGCTAGCAACACGAATACATAGATACATAGATACATACATACATACGTGCAATATACATACATACATACATAATTACATACATACATATATCTCGCACCTACGTACGTACACACGTATGTATGTATGTATATATACGTATATACATACACATACAATGTATATCAAACGTATCAAAACGTTTAAACGATAACGCAGTACGCCCGATATTGGTTGATCAGTTGCTTGGCACGATGCACATCGTGTTATGCGATATTTCATGCGTTCATCATTAAATACATATTTTTAGAAGCTACTGTTATAACGTTTAGAGTCATTACAGACTTGATAGATGAGAGAAGAATAACCTCCGTTCTCAAAATCTTCCCCCTCCCCCCCACTCTCTCTCTCTCTCTCTCTCTCTCTCTCTCTCTCTCTCTTTCTTTCTCTCTTTATTTTTTCTTTTCAATCGAGTAATCGAGGACGAACGTAATGCACGAAATGCAATAAATCGTTGGAAAATATCGGGTACCGGTGAAT
>NC_057686.1:1161669-1164169 GCF_014466175.1 Vespula pensylvanica
AATTAATTAATTTGTTAGAAATTTGACTGATAAGAGAGGAAAAGTAGAGAAAAAAAAGAAAGAGTCTAGTGGCTCTACGGAACAAATTAATCGAATGATTGATATTCGGAAAACCTATTTTCGGAGTGTATTTGTATGTATGTATGTACGTAAATCAAAAACATAGAGACTTTTAAAAATTCACGCGGATATGTCCGATAAAATTATCGAAAAGGGACTAAAACTTTCGAAGGGTTCCTCTCGAAGGGTCACCTATTTAAAAAACGTACTATAGTATAATAATAATAATAATAATAATAATAATAATAATAATAATAATAATAATAATAAATAATAATAATAATAATAGTAATAGTAATTGTAATAGTAATAACAATAAGATAATAATATTAAGGATAATAATAATAATAATAATAATAAAAATAATAATAATAATAGTAATAGTAATAGTAATAATAATAATAATAATAATAGTAATAATAATAATAATAGTAATAATAATAATAATAATAATAATAATAATAATAATAATAATAATAATAATATCGTCGATATGTCGTGCCTAAATGCGATGACGTCAAACGCGACCAACGAGAGGACACTTCTTCTTTTTTTTCTCCTTTTACTTTATTCCTACGTCTCTTCCCCCTCTATCCACCCCCACTCTATCTATCGAATAAAAATTCAAATCTACTCACGTACATACGTATACTTAAGTGTCTCTATGCATGTGCGCATATATCTATCTGTGTGTATTTTTCTGTGTGTATGTGTGTCTCACTGTGTAGATTAACAACAAAAGGAATAGAACTCGAGTAGAGTCGATAGTTATTCCTTTGCCTAGCATAATATGTATAGATTGATCTAATTCGAGCGAGGACTAAAGAATTTATAAGAAAAAAAAAAAAAAAAAAAAAAAAGAAGAAAAAAGGAAAGAAGAGAAAAAATAGACAAAGAAAAAAGGATTCGAAAGTTAAAAAGCCCGTTAAAAGGGACGAAGGACAAAAAAAAGAAGAAAAATAAGTCTAAAAAAAAAGCCACCAATGCCAACGCATTAACTCGTAAACAACTTATTGTTGTCGTTATTAGCAGCCCCCCCTCTCTCTCTCTCTCTCTCTCTCTCTCTTTCTCTATCTTTTTTTTCTATCTTTATCCTACACTCCCGATACACCAAACACCTAAGTACCTACTTAACTCTCATTCCCATTCCTTTCTTTTATCACGAATCTTGATTACACACGCGTCTAATAACGTAATCTTGAATTCTAACGAATTTCTATCGCCGCGCGGGCTCTTAATATGTTCTCTTATCCCTTCCCCCTATTCCCTCCCCACCCTTTTCTATCCCCAGTCCCACCCCAGTCCCACCCCAGTTCAGCCCCTCCCCTTCATTTATAATCTTTTCCTCGCTTGAAGCGAGTACCGAGACGCAAACTCACGTCCCGCTTTTCTCTGCTGTTATGTGTGTATATGTGTGTGTGTGTTTGTCACTGTATATATGTATGTATGAATGCACGTGTCTTCGTTCGTTCGTTCGTTTGTTTGTATGTTTATTTGTTTGTTTGTTTGTTTGTTTTCCCGCCTATAGCCCCTACGTCCCCATCAACTGTATAAAATATTCTCAATCGTATCAACAACAGTCACATCGTACATCGTACAACGTTAGTACATATTATTACAATATCATCTTCTTTTTCTTTTTTTCGTTTTTTACTCCATTTTTTTTCTTCATCGTCATCATCATCGTCGTCATCATCATCATGATAATCATCATCATCATTATCATCATTATCAGCATCATTATCTTCATAATCATCATTAGCATCATCATCATTATCATCATCATCATCATTATCATCATTATCATCATTATCATCATCATCATCATCATCATCATCATCATTATCATCATCATCATCATCATCATGATTATCATCATAATCATCGTCATCATCATCAGCATCATTATCAGCATCATTATCATCATAATCATCATCATTATCAGCATCATTATCATCATCATCATTATCAGCATCATTATCATCATCATAATCATTATCTTCATCATCATCGTCATCATGATCATCATCATGATCATCATCATCAAAATCATCGTCATCATCATCATCATCATTATCATCATCATCATGATTATCGTCATAATCATCGTCAGCATCATCAGCATCATTATCATCATGATCATCATCATCATCAGCATCATTATCATCATTATCATCAGCATCATTATCATCATCATCATTATCATCATCATCATTATCATCATCATCATAAGCATCGTTATCATAATGATCATCGTCATCATCATCATGATCATCATCATAATCATCATCATCTTCATAATCATCATCATCATCATCATCATAAGCATCAATATCATAATGATCATCGTCATCATCATGATCATCATCATCACCATCATCATCATCATGATCATTATCATTATCATTATCATCATCATCATCATCATCATCATTATTAT
>NC_057686.1:1174169-1184169 GCF_014466175.1 Vespula pensylvanica
AGAGAAAGAAATAGAAAGTAGAAATAATCGATGAGTTTCGTTTGATTTCATCGTTTTACGAGAATTATTAATCGTCGAATTAACGAGAAGATTTATATTTGATATCGAGTTCTATTTACGTTGTAGTTATCGGTAAGTTTTGAGATCGTTGATCTCTCTCTCTCTCTCTCTCTCTCTCTCTCTCTCTTTCTCTCTTTAATTTCTGTTTTCTCTGTTGAAGGTAAAAAAAAAAAGAATGTATAAATAAAAAATATAAAAAGAAAAGAAAAATTTGTTAATGCGACGATCGGACGAAAGTCGTTTGAGCTTTCTAATTTATATTTACGCTTATGACGACGACAACGACGAAGGGTAAGGACAGGCCGATGCAAGTTTGCGACTGGTGTAGATATAATTAGAATGTACGGCATCTCGTTCCGAATTTTCGCGGTCGCATCACGACACGAGATGTGTGAGCGTTTAACTGATAGAAAGAGACAGAGAAAGAGACGGATAGATAGATAGATAGATAGAAAGAGAGAGAGAGAGAGAGAGAGAGAGAGAGAGAGAGAGAGAGAGAGAGAGAGAGAGAGAGAGAGAGAGAGAGAAAATAAAATACTTCCGCGTTAAAAACAAACAAAAAAAAAAAAGAAAAGAAAGAAAGAAAAGTTAAAAGAAATTATATAGATCATCGTCCAAAGTATTTTCTTTTTCATATGATGAAAAATTAACGACAAATTGGAACGTTTATTATTCCGAGCGTTTATTATTTTGTTTAAGAAAGATTTCAATTATATATGAACGATGATATTATTATTTTATTAGTATTGTACTTATTTGTTATAAAAATGATATTTTATAATTGTTATACGATATCTATCCAAAGTTATATATATATATATATATATATATATATATATATGTATGTATGATCATATTATTAATTATTTATTAATATATACATATTAATGATATACATTATTTATTAATAAATATATTTTTCTAACAATCAGATATATGATATCTATTAAATTTTCTATATATATATATAAATGCATATATAATTTCATATATATATATATATAAAATTTTTTTTTTAATAGTCTTAAACCATCATACAACATAGATCGATGTAAATAAAGAATTGACGAGTATCGCAATTATTTTCTTTTTCGATAATGACTATGTCACATGTATACGAACACGTGGAACACGAGAGTTACGTTTGGCATCTAATACGATACGTACAAGATATCGGTTTAATTCGTAGCAGCTAAAGATGTTTGAAGATGATAGATACATAGATACGGAGATACAGACAGACAGAAAGAAAGAGAGAGACGGAGAGATGGAAAGTAATAAGAAGAAGAAGGACAAGAAGAAGAAGAAGAAGAAAAAGAAGAAGATAGAAGTGCGGGGGAGGAACGAGCTATGTGTTGTACTTCTTGCGAAATTCTCTTTCTCTCTCTCTCTCTCTCTCTCTCTCTCTCTCTCTCTCTCTCTCTCTTTTTCTATCTATCTATCTATCTATATATCTATCTATTTATCTATCTCTCTCTTTTTTTCTCTCTCTTTCTATTTGCTCTCGAATGCATGTAAATAAGTACATGCATAACGTATACGTATACGAAAGATGGTACAGCTATAAAGCTATTACCACAACAACGATCAAGTAAAAGAAGTTCGTTAAACGTTAACGTTCAATTTATCTCGTTGTATTATCGATGGAAAATCTAGTCGATCCTATTAGAATTTTTATTTTTAATTATACGTATCGATCTCTATCTGTTTCTCTCTCTTTTTCCCTATTTTCTGTTATCTTTCCATCTTTCTACTTTTTCCTTTTTTTATATTTTAATTCAAACGTTCAAATTTTTTCGAATTAATGTTTCATTATATATGTATATATATATATATATATATATATATATATATATATATATATAAATATTTAGGAATGGCCATTTAAAGTGTTACAAACTAATTTGTTTAAAATCGAATTTGTTAAAATAGAAAAATAACAACGCGAATATTATCTCGATTTGAGATTCGATGAAATAAAATGAATGGAGGTAAATACATTTTACAAGCTTTCCCGAACGTTATTAGATTCGTAATGTTATAAACGTTCCGCCATATTGTTTCTATGTATTTCTAAAGAAAAAATAAAATGAAATAAAAGAAAAAAAAGAAAAAAAAAAAAAGGAAAAATAAAAGAAAGAAAAATTCAATTTTGTTTTTTTCACTCTATCATTATGCGAGATGTAGATACTTCGGTATATAGATATTTATCTAACACACACGCGCATAAATACGTAAATAAGTAAATATTCTATGTACGTACGTACATACGTATTATACATAGGTCTCATATATTCGAGATCGTCTATTTATTTGTTCGTATACGAAATCGTGGGAAAATTAAGTGTTTTCTTTTTTCTTTTTTTTTTTCTTTTTCTTTTTTTTTTTTTATTCTATTCAAAAATAACGATAAAAGTTCATTAGAGCTGGGGTAGGGGAAAAAAAGGAAGAAATAAAAAGAAAAAAGAGTAATAAAAAAGAAAAAAAAAAAAAAAGTTAATATGGCGCGGCGGTCCGGTGCTCGTGAGAGAGGACGCTTCGTTTCGGTTATAAATAACGCGATATGCTCTCTTCAACGAGGATTTTCACATCGATGCACGTTTAAGAGGCTTTGAAATAAATGACTTATGAACGAGCTTAATCTCTCTCTCTCTCTCTCTCTCTCTCTCTCTCTCTCTCTATATATATATATATATATATATATATATATATATATATATGTATGTATGTATATATATGTATATATATGTATATATATACATATATATATACATATGTGTGTGTGTATATATGTATATATATATATCACTCTCTCTTTTTCACACGCGCATTCACATTTTCCAATATTTTTTTTTCTTTTTCTTCCTTTTTGTTTTTTTGTTTTTTGTTTTTTTGTTTTTTTTTTTTTTTTTTTTTTTTTTTTTTTTTTTTTTTTTTTTTTTTCTAAAAGAAGATAATATCATTATTATACGTACTTTCATAATAACTCTCGATGGTAATCAACTCGAGTGCCTCTTAATTAACGATCAGCCGAATGATTTGAAAATTTCATACGCATTTTATCATACTTATGTATATATACATACATACATATATATATATATATATATATATATATATCTTATATACATATATGTATGTATCTACGTATCTACCGAGAGCGGGCCAAAAGTTTCTGTAGGTGATTATAAAAATAATTTAATCATATTAGAAACCTTCTCTTTCTTCAATATAGATTTCGTAGTTTTATTAAAAAACTTCGGGACGTACATACGTATATTAATTTTTATGATCTTTAAGAATAAAGAAGGAAGGAAAAGAAAGAACAAAAAAAGAAAAGAAAAAAAAAAAAAGAAAAAAAGAACAATCAAAATTAGCCTAAGCTCTCTGTAATCTTATCTCTAATAAAAGTAATTTTAATTTTTCGAACGATCTAAGAACTTTTGGACCCAACTAAACACTTTTGGCTCGTTCTATACGCTCGCGTGAATTTATATATATATATACACATACACACACGCACACACACACACACATCTTTCTCTTTTTCTTTACGTCCGTGTTTGTGCGTGTGATTTACGAGATATCAATTTAACGGAAGAGAGTATCCAAAAAAATGTTTGTTTTCAAATTGAAAGAGAAAACTTTTTAACGAGCCGCGTCTACATATACATCTACATATGTACAACGTATCTATATATTTTGCTTATATATTTTATCTATGTTTATGTATACCTATGTGTACGTTTGGTGGATGAACGGATATGGTAACGTAACCGCGGAAAAAATATTTTAAATATGTATTTTTCGAATAATAGTAACGTATAGAGCTTACGTAGCGCGCTGACACCTGTTACCCCTACCGTGAAAAGAAGTTGCTCGATTTCAATTGGAGCAGACTTCTTTTTTTTTTTTTTTCTTTTCTCTCTCTCTCTCTCTCTCTTTCTTTCTATTTTTTTCCTTTTTTCACTCTATTTTTTTTTACCCTCCTCTTTCTTCCTTTTTTTATTTTTTTCCTGGTTTTTTTTTTCTTTCTTTCTTTTTTTTTTTTTCTCTTTCACGAGCGCACGCGCGCGTACACATTCGTGATTCCAGAGAGAAAGAGAGAGAGAGAAACAGAAAGAGAGAAAGAGAGAGAGAGAGAGAGAGAGAGAGAGAGAGAGAGAGAGAGAGAGCTTATTTCTCCATAAATCTTTCAGCACCGTTCTCTTCGGCTGAGTTACCTCGTTCATCTGGCGAGATTTGTTTTTTCTTTTTTCCTTTTCTTTCCTTTTCTCCTCTTCTTATTTTTGTTCCCTTCCTCTTTTCTACCCCCTTCGTTCCTTCCTTCTTTCCTTCTTTCCACCCTTCCTTTCCTCTTTTCGCATTTTTGTTTCTTTCCTTCTCTCTGTCTGTCTCTTTCTTCTTTATTTTTTCTCCTTTTTTTTTCTTTTTATTTATTCCTTTTTCTTTTTTGCTTTTTATACTTATCTTCAAAAACGTTCACCGAACGAAGTTGGAATTATTCTTCGAATGATTAAACGAATGCGTTACGTTACGGTTAAGTAAGTATATAATCGATTCATCGATATATGTATATATATATATATATATATATATATATATATATATATATATGTACATACACAAACCATCGCAATTACGTGGATAATAAAAACGTTGGGTAACGACGGTGAAAAAGAAAAGGAAAAAGAAAATTAAAATCAAAAGAAGAAAAAAGAAAGAGGAAGAGAATAAAAAGAAACGCATAAAACTTAACGATTACGTTGCTCGTAATCGTGATTTTCTTGTTCGCCGACAATGTATCATCTATAAACGTTGAATTAAATCTAGAAGATGATGCGTCCAAATCTTTTCTCCTTGTAATAATGATTAATAACGTATATTAATTACATTAATATGTATATATATATATATATATATATATATGTATATATATGTGTATATAAAATTATAGATGGAAATAGAGATGGAGATAGAGAGAAAGATAGAAACACACATACGCGCACACATATATATGTATGTATTTTGTATAAAAGACGTTCCTATTAATAAAGTCGAATTTTCGCGAATGTGGAAAGCGAGGACAGACGCAGCTGTGTGAAAATTCAAATACGTTTCTCGTGATCGAACAAAACGTGGTGTTAGGACGAGGAACGTGTCCTGACCATCGTCGGCACTCTGCAACGTGCCAACATTTAAACGGAATGATTTAAGTAGGTACGTGTTGGAAACGCATCTCGCGACGCCTCCTCTTCTCATGTTAGAGTTCCTCAGTTACTCTTGAGAAAAGACGTGTGTTCCGCTTTACGTACTTGCATATACATATATATATATATATATATATATATATATATATATATTTGTATATATATACATATATGAATCTATACTCTTTTGCACACAAACGTACAATGGAGACATACATACATATGTACATACTACGAAAGCTCTTTAAACTTTTACCCGAGTACTAGTAGAGGTATTTCAAAGTTAGCAGGGCGCGGGAGACCTCGTCGTAACTTTGTATAGCTTCGTTACAGTTTACCCGTTCGACGTTTCTACTCTTCGAAATCTTACCTAGTGTCGTTGAGAATTGAAGAAAAAAAAAAAAAAAAAAAAAAAAGAGAGAGAAGAAAAAGACGTATATTGGTGTTATATATGTCTGTATAGAAAAAAGATAAATAAATAAATATCGAAATGAGAAGAGATAAAAAGAAGGATAAGTCGATTTCTTATCGAGTCCCATTCACGGATCTATCAATGATAATTTTATTTTTAAGATTATTATTACCTTCCACGTTGGAAAATTGAAGGACAGAAGAAAGGAAAAAGGGAAATAATAAAAATCGAGGCGAAAGAGATCTATCGAGGAAAAAATTTGCGCGCGGCGATAAATCGATTTTCGACTATCTCCCAGATACATATACAGAATTTTTATTTTTTAATCGGTGAACGAGTAATCCCATGCCAATTATAATTCTTCTCCCCCTATTCACGTGGTTTCTCTTTTTGGAGATATTATTGATCGTGATAGGTATTGAAAAAAGGAACAAAAAAAAAAAGAAAAAAAGATATATATATATATATATATATATATATATACATATACATAGATAAAAATCAAAATGGAAAAGATCATTCGAGAAGAGTGTTAAAAAAGCTCCACAAGGTTACTATTCTCGACTATAGCGTGCATTAACTTTCATACTTGATTTCCCACGTTTCTTTCTTTTCGATAAAAAATAAATAAAGAAGAAAAAAAAAAAATAAAATAAAATAAAATAGAAAGAAAACAGAAGGATCGAAATGAAATAGAAATGGAAGAATCGCAATGATCGATGATTATCATCGACGATCTCATGGAAAATAAATAGAAAATGTCATTCTAATCGATTTCATAACGAATAATCATAGCGTGCTAATTCGAAAGGGTCTCCATACCGAATGAAATTTACATGAAATCGTTTTGGTTTTGATATAGATAGTTCGTTGGATATATCGTTCTCGACCGGCGACGATTATTATCATCGTCAAAGAAATAATAATTATAACGCGTGACAGAGAAACGATTGTAATAACGGGACCCATTATAGGGGGATGGCAAAATCATTCGCCCGTGGCAATCCGTACCACAACATCACCATTCAATTTTAATCATATTAATAATAATTTACGCTTTGTTGCTCTACCATGTAACACGGATCTCGGCAAATTAACGATAGCCGCTTTGGGACTGGCCATTCGATGATAAAGAGAAAATTGTATTCGCGGTCTAATTTATGCGGATAATGCGTCACACGTAATATGCGTGTCTTCTATATATTTATATATATATATATATATATAGTATTTTATATATATATATATATATATATATATATATATATATAAAGAGAGAGAGAGAGAGAGAGGTATTATCGAACGAATAACATTGGATAAAAAGTAACAGTAGGCGGATATTTTTCATAACGAAAAATATAGATTTGAAATAATTTATCTGAGGTTGAAATATCTTTCTTTCTTTCTCTATCTCTTTTTCTCTCTCTCTCTATCTCTCTCTCTCTTTCTTTCTCTTTCTCTTTCTCTCTCTTGCTCTTTCTCTTTCTCGATCCTATTTATAGATTGTATACTATTACATGTATATACGTCCTAGTACTATTCTAGTCGATGCAACCCTCGAGGAAGCAAGCCCCTTGTCATTAAAACCGATGATGTCATAATAATGCAGGTTCTAACTCGATAGCAAATATCATAATCGTCGTTGGCGATGAAGATGAACGAATGAGTCAGGATTATGTTATATCTCTTGTACTATCTCTCTCTCTCTCTCTCTCTCTCTCTCTCTCTCTCTCTCCCTCTATTAACCAGAAGTAGATCATACAAAATCTAAAAAATTCTTTTCCATTAATAACAATAACAAAGATATTAAAAAAATGGGCAAGAGAATTTCGTTTTGGTAAGTTCATTCGATAACGTGGTTTCATTTAGTCGTTGTTAAACGGTGGTAACGACCTCTCTCTCTCTCTCTCTCTCTCTCTCTCTCTCTCTCTCTCTTTCTCGACTAGATTTTCTACTTGACGTTTCAACATCAGAGAGAAAGAGACAGAGAGACCGAGAGAGAGAGAGAGAGAGAGAAAGAAAGAGAGAATGCACAAGCAAGGGGAAAATAACCATGACTCGTCATAAATCAAGCAAGGCGACGGTCACAACTACTACAATACTAGTAATACTACTACCAATACTACAACCACTACTACAGAGAAATCGCGAAAAAGCTCAGGCTGTGCTCGCTTACCGATGACTAATCCCCGAGGCGAGCTTTTTGCGACGGCTTCCTTTCGGCCGCTCGCGCCGGAACGCGAACATGAACGCGTTGGTGTTTATCGCCCGGTGAAAAAGAGTGCCTAACGGTAGAGATGTAGTTACGTTAAAACGACGACTACAACGATAACGACGAAGAGAACGACGAAGAGAACGACGACTATGACGACGATGATGACGACGGTGACGACGACGACGACGACGACGACGACGACGACGACGACGATAACGCGACGAGAGAAAAATTATTTATTTTTTTTCTTTCTTTCTTTCTTTCTTTCTTTCTTCTTTTTGTTTTTCCTCTTTTTTTTTTCTCTCTCTCTCTTTCTATCGTCCAGCACTTACACGCATGTATCTTGTTTATTAAAGGAGATAAAAATTAAAAAGAAAAAAAAAAAAGAAAAAAAAAAGAAAAAACATACGTGCGTGCGAGCGCGATGTGTGTTTTGAAAGAAAAATTTGCGATTAAAAATTATTCTACGACATTTAACGCGTCAGTGTGGTAATGTTACTACGACTAATTGTAAGTCATTGATGATAACGAGGCGAGAGGAAAATTATATATTTCTTTTTTACCCATTTTTTTTTCTTTTTCTTTTTCTTTTTTTTTTTTCTTTTTTGCGTTCCGAGTGTATTAGTACGTATCTTAGATGTTAAAAAAAAAAAATATATATATATATAAGAATCGAAAAGAAAAAGAAATATGTATATACTGCTTGATATTTTGAAAGTAATACTTTTTAGAAAGTGATATATTTTGAAAAAAAAAAAAAAAAACGTATATATATCTTTTGGAAGAAAAATTTGTGATAAAAATTAATGTGATAAAGTTTATAAGCGTCGATAAAAATGGGACTACGGCTATGTCATTGTATGTACGATTATCAAGGATGAATTATTTTTTTGTTCAAACTTATTACATATACGTTTATCTATGCATGTATTTGAGGAGGATAAGAATAAAACAAACAAAAAAAAAAAAAAGAAAAATAAATAAAATTATGGAAAAGCGAAAATTCAATTCAAACGATTATTAAAGAGATTAGAAAAGTAACGGTGTAAAAAAACATACACACGCACACGTAGTATTTTCGATAAAAATGAAAAAGCAAAGAAACGGAAAAGAGAAACGTTTCTATTTATTTTCTATTTATCAATCAATTAAAGATACATATATATATATATATATATATATATATATCCTAAAATATATAAATGGTTCATGAACATTTCGATCGGTAAATAATAATTATGCATCGAGGTATTCGTCGGGATTATCCTCGGTTATATCACGCGTATCGATATTTTGTTGTAAATACCGATAACGTTTATTTAAAATATTAAAAACAAAATGTTTAAAAATGTCGCGATAAATAGTAACTCAAAAAAAAAAAAAAAAAAAAAAAGAAAAAGAAAAAGAAAAACAGAAAAAAAGAAAGAAAGGAAATATGTAAAGCGTTAAGACGAATAGATGGCTTACGTTTCGCTTATGAAAAAAAATATTATATAAAATTTATTTTTCTTTTCACATTTTACTCAATTGTTAATAGCGTATAATTAAATCAATGAATAAATAAATAGATAATGTTCGAACCATTCCCTTACAAATTGTCATTGAAAAATATATGATTAGGAAATATTCGATAACGTTGATCCGTTTATTACGAATTATTTTAATAGAACGTTTCTACACGTCGATATCACTACGAGATATCGTCGTTGCATACAAATTAATAATATCGTGCTGCATTCGTTAAAGAATGATCGAAGAAGAACGAACGAATTGGTTACCTTTCAATTTCTTTTTCTTTCTTCTTTTCCTTTCTCCCGTTATCTTTTTATCCTTGCCTTCTCTCTTTTATTCCCTTTGTATTTTTATTAATCTTATTATTCTTTTCTCAACACTCTCGAACACAAAGAACAAACACGAATAATTTCCACCCTAGCCCACTGTCCCACCCACTTCTTTTTTCTCTCTTTCTTTATCTATGTTTATCTATCCGTGTCTATTCATTTCGATATCTACTTAAGCTACTCATCTCTTGTCTTTTTTCTTTTCACGTTTTGATTTTCTCGATACTATTATCCTTTCTTTCGTTTGCATACTTTACGAAAG
>NC_057686.1:1186669-1189169 GCF_014466175.1 Vespula pensylvanica
ACGTACGTATATATAGTATATAGATCATACGTATGCAAACATACATACATACATACATACATATATATATATATATATATATCTATATCTATATACATACACACACACACACGAACATATATATATATATATATATATATATATATATGCATTGTATCGAACGATTAACGTGAAATTTGTCTAGCATAGTAGTAGAACCACACAGTGCTCGTTTAATCCAATCGCCTATCGTAAGAGACGAAGTAAAAGAGAAAAAGAGACAGAGAGAGAGAGAGAGAGAGAGAGAGAGAGAGAGAGAGAATGACATTGTGTATACGTGCGAATGCATACATATATCCGTATGTACGTATCTATACATACATACACACATATATACATAAAACGTCTATATACGTATATCTGTATATATACATAAGTACGTATGCACGTACTTACATACGTACGCAATCGTTTGACGCGCGTTAAAACATGCGCTCATCGTCGTTCGCATAATCGTGACGCGTCGTTCATTAGGAACACTTACTTAGGCTTCGCGGGAGCGAGTGCGCGCGCGCGCACTCGCGCCCGTGCCCGCGCCCGCGCGCGTTCTCGAACACACATCGACTTAATAGCCTCGTCGTATGGCAAAGTCGACTCTTTGGAGTCTTATCTCTCACGATTATGATTATAAATCGATAAACCGTAAGTAAGAACGTGCGAGAAGGCACGCGTAAACGGGCCTCGTGCGTGCCTCGTTCTTTTTATTTGTTATTTTTCATTCCTTTTTTTCTCTGCATTTATTATTATTATTATTATTATTATTATTATTATTATTATTGTTGTTGTTGTTGTTGTTGTTGTTGTTGTTGTTGTTGTAGTTGTTGCTGTAATTATTGTTGTCGTTATAGCATTTATTATTTCTTTCTTCTCGCTCATTTTACTCTCTTACATCTTGCTTCTCTTTTCGTCTTTCCTTTCTTTCTTTTTTCTTTCTTTCGTCAATCATCTTACGACTTACAATCATCTTCTCGCGTTTACCAGCCGAGTTTCGTTTTCTTCTATCTTTCTTTCTTTATTTTTCTCTACCTCCCGTTACGTGTTTCCGTCTCTTTCTCATATTTCTGTGAATTATTCCAAAGAAAAATGTTTGAGAACGTTACTGGCTAGAGTCGAGTACGAGCCGAGGACCACGTTCTACGTACGTTTTCTTTTACTTTTTATTTTTTCTCTTCGTTTCTTTTCTTTTATTTCTTATTTCTCGTTTGTCTCCCACGGTTATATTATCGTGACGATTGTATATCTTGATTAGATACACCCCCTATCTTACCACCGGTATTTATATATTTTTGCTTGTTTCGTATACGAAACGCGTACGTTTGCACAAACGTATGTGAATTTACGTTTACGTACGTATACATTTATTTATATATACATACATATATATATATATAATTATTAAACGGAATATTTAAACCCGATAATCGCGTACCTCTTCTCGCTTCTCTTTCTGCCCATTTATCAGTGTTAACGACCTCCGTCTCTGCCGCCTCTGCCGCCGTTAAGAGAATGCCTTCGCGTATTAATCAGTCAAGAAAATGTACAAAATACCACGTACTCTCTCTTTCTCTTTACTCTCTCCTCTCTCTCTTTCTCTTTCTCTCTTTCTGTCTCTTTCTCCCTCTCTCACTCTCTCCTCCATACTGTTTTTTCCCTTTTCTTTCATCCTATTATCTTATACGTAAAGCAAATAACGCGCTCGTTGGGATTGCTGGGAAGGATAATATAATAATAAATAAATTCAACAGAAATAAGAAATGAATCGAGAGGGTTGAAGAGGGCTCCAAGTTTCTTACGAATTTCTTCTTATGTCGTGTTCTTTCGTTTGTTAAGGAAAATAGAGAGAAAATAGAGAGAAAAAGAGAGAGAGAGAGAGAGAGTGATCGAGATAATAAGACGAGACGAAGAGAAATAGATGAAAAGGCGAAGAGAGAAATACAGAAACAGAATATGAGAGTGTATGTATCTGTTGTGTGCGTATGTGTGTGTATGTGTGTGTGTGTAAGAGAGAGAGAGAGAGAGAGAGAGAGAGAGAGAGAGAGAGAGAGAGAGAGAGAGAGAGAGAGAGAGAGAGGTTGGAAAATCGTCGGTACTTCCCGGAAAACAATGGGCCGTGCGATTTAACGCGTAACGATCGTTAAACGCTCACGGGCGTTCGTTTGTGCGTATACGCGTAGTTGTACAAGAGTAAAGTGAAATAGAGAGAGAGAGAGGGGGGAGGAAGTGGGAGAGAGGGAGAGGGAAAACACACCGATATAGAGTTAGAGTTAGAGCACGCGACCTTCAACGAAACGTCAAACGACGTCCGCGAGTAGTGTTTAGCGTGTGCAGGGCCGTATTAAACGAGAGAGAGAGAGAGGGAGAAAGAGAGAGAGAGAGAGAGAGAGAGAGAGAGAGAGAGAGAAGGAGAACGTATAGAGACTAATTTCGTTGTACTATCGGCTAGACCTACGGTTTCTTAACA
>NC_057686.1:1193492-1195992 GCF_014466175.1 Vespula pensylvanica
TTATTATTTTCTTATGCGATAGTCAGATTTACAGAGATAGATAGATAGATAGATAGATAGATAGATAGATAGAGACAGGAAAAAAACAAAGAGGAAGTAAAAAACGTCGTATCGACGTCAATGATTTTTCTTCATTCCTGACAATTTTCTTTAGTCCTATCATTTCGAATTTCTCTCTCTTTCTCTCTGTCTCTCTGTCTCTTTTTCACTCACTTTCTCTCTCTCTCTTTCTCTCTCTCTTTCTCTCTCTATCTGTCTTTTTGTTTCGACGATCCTTTTTATTTTCACTGAACGAAAAACTGTTCTCCGTCGTCACCATTTCCCATTTTTCTGTTCTCCACGTTACGTCGTTGATCGTCGTGATCATTATATTCATCATTGTTCCTCGTCGTCTCGAAACACATACATTCGTTATAATAAATATCGTCGAAGAATTTTAACAACAACAACAACAATAACAACATCATCATCATCATCATCATCATCAACAACAACAACAACAATAACAACAACAGTCGACAACGGTTACGAAGATTAAGACGTAGACGTAGACGTAGACGTAGACGTAGACGAGGACGAGGACGTCGTTTGAAAGAAACGAAAAAAAAAAATTATATGGTGCAACAAAAACTTGAGAAAAGAGGAGGAAGAAAAAGAAGATGAAGAAGAAAAATAAAATCAGAAAGAAAAAAACTCGCGTGTTCCGCGCGCTTACGCACGGAAGATGAAAAGTGAAAATCTCTCTCTCTCTCTCTCACTCTCTGTCTCTCTCTATCTATCTATCTTACACCATTCCGAGTACACGTTGGTATGTACGTGTGTACGAGTAATAATAATTTTCAAAATTCGTCGTCGTCGTCGTCGTCGTCGTCGTCGTCGTCTTCGTCGTCGTCGTTGAATTATTTTTTTTCTCCTCCTTCGATTCCCTCACGAGCACTCAATTTTTCCGGGTGGTAGATCGTCGTTAAAATATATATACATACACACATATATATATATATAAACACATTCCTTTCTTATTTCCTTCCTTCCTTGCTTTCTCTATCTATCTTTCTTTCTTTCTTTCTTTCTTTCTTTCTTTCTTTCTTTCTTTCCTTCCGTCGTTCTGTCTTTCTTTTCTTCCTTCTTTCTTTCTTTCCTTGTGGATTTGGAAAATCAAAGAAAGAAAAGAAGAGAAAAGAGAAGAAGAAAAAAAAGAAGAAGGAGCAGAAGAAGAAAGAACAAGAAGAACATGAAGAACAAGAAGAAGAAGAAGAAGAAGAAGAAGAAGAAACAATACTCCGCCGACGTAATTTTTCGCGCGAACGTAATTTTCACCGACGTTTAACGGAAAGGATGTTCCGCATATAAATATTTACCTTGCTACATGTAAAACGAATAGAAGAGCCTGCCTGAATCGAACGAAGGAAGGCTCAACCGGCCCACTGTGACGTCGCCGGCCTACTGTCAGCTCAGCGCTCGCTCGGCCCCGCGGTCAACTAACCTACCGTGCCCGCCGCGCACACTTTACCGACATAATAAATCGATCGTAGATTGTTCGATTCGAATTGGTATTAACAACGACAATTATTAATAAGACGAATCAAGATTTTATCGATTAATATCGTATTATAAAAATGATTATTTAACGATTATAGTTTAGTCGTAGACGGTCGACAACTTGACTAGCGTAGTAGTCAGGTGTGAAACGCTCACGCGCATAGGCGCACACGCGCACAACCACCACGCACACTCTTCCTCCGAGAGTGAGTGAGTGAGTGAGAGAACCGAGCGAGGGAGAGAGAGAGAGAGAGAATGAGTAAGAGGGAGGGAGAGAGAGCGAGAGAGGGAGAGAGAAAGAAGTAGAGAGAGGGAACGCGAAGCTCGCGGATCCGTCTTTCTCCCTCTCTCTTTCTCTCTCTCTCTCTCTCTCTCTCTCTGTCTCTGTCTCTGTCTGTGCTTCTGTCTCTGTCTCCATCTCTCTCTCTCTCGCTCGCTCGCTCGCAACGCTCGCACAGTCGCTCTCGCTCTTCCTATATACCCCTACTTCGTTCTCTCTCTCCTTCACTCTTTCCCGCTCTCTCGAGCGAGCGATTCGTCGAGCCGCACGGTGGTCCACTTCGATGCAACGCGAAAAAAAGAAGGGCTAGCGCGTAAATGCGTCGTCCTACGCACAAACTTTACACTCTCTTTTCTTGAAAATCAACCTCCTTCCATCTTTCTCTATACATGTGTGTGTGTGTGTGTGTGTGTGTGTGGTGTATATATATATATATTTTTCTTTTTCTTTCTCTTTCTTTTTCTCTCTCCTTCCGTCTCTTGGTAAATTTTTTTTCTTCTTCGAAATCTACGTGTAATGTTATAATATCGAAAGGAAAGAAAAAGAACGAAAGGATAAAAAGAAAGAAACAGAGAAAAGGAAAAGAGTAATAAATCATCGAACTATGCACGAGGATGTTTTATCGTTATTATAAAAATAAAAGAAAAAGAGAAGCAAGGAAAAAGAAAAATAAAACCTCCC
>NC_057686.1:1200992-1202809 GCF_014466175.1 Vespula pensylvanica
CGATCTATTTATAAATAAGAATAATCTATAAGGATTTTTTTTTTCGTGGCATTGTGGTACAGTGATAAAAAAAATTAGATTCTTTGAGCGTATACACGTGATAAACTGTATCTTCGAAGTGATTGAAAACAGTAAAAAAAAAAAAAAGAAAAAAGAGAATTAAAAAAAGGAAGAAAGAAACGAAGAAAGAAAAGCTCTCACCGTGATGACGATGGACGTACCAGCCTCTCGTACTTAATAGACTGCGTTTACGATTAGATCGTTGTTAGATATCGAAAGCGATACGATCTCTATCGTTTGCTTGTTAGAAATACGTGTTACTCGTAACTACCGATGTTTAATAATGTTACTTACTCTTACTTTTTTAACGATTTCTACGAGTGACACTTCGCATCTTAGCTTAGAAATGAATTAAAAAAAATTCATAATTCGTTGTCGTTAAAGAAAAGAAAGAGAAAAATCTTTTCTCGTTGCAAATTTCTTTTCTTTCTAAAGATTTAAATATACGAATAGATATATTAATATTAACAATAAAATATATATACTCGAGGGGATATATTATTAATTTTTATTTTGAAATTTCATTGAGGATTTAAGTTTCAACTATATTTCAGTTGAATATAATTATTAACAATAAATATTTGAAATGTATAATAATAAGTATCTATATAAATATAATTTCAATAATTTTCAATACATCGTTCTGAGCGATCGCAAGTTTGGAAGTACATGAAACTTTTGTAATAATTAATATATAAAATTATGTAAGTCGTTATTGAATTTTCGTTTATTCTGTTCGATAGTGTTTTCATAATTTATGCCATTAACAATATATCTATCTGAATTTTTAATATTTTAATAACGATTTTAATCATTTACAAACATATACAATCGATCCGTGAAACGTATCACTTTTTGCATATATATATATATATATAATATTCGGTCAACAATGTGTTAAAATAATAATAATTATATCTGTCTTAAACGTTACGATATTCACAACATGGTATCGGTGTTCAGTATAAAATTATTGTTTTGTTTAGTCTCGGAATCGAGTAACAAACAACGTTCTCGTTCGTATTTACGTATCATCGTTTCTCGTTGAATTTTTTATTTTATTTTTTAAACCAAACACAGAGCGAAGAAAAATATTTAAGAAAAGAAGAAGAAGAAGATCGGCATTAACTTCGGTTAACCTCACGATGACCTATTTAAAAAAAAATATATTTCGAGATTTTATACCTTGCAACAATAAGATCACAAATTGTACAACTACTGGTTTCGACAAATATATACATAGAAGATAAATATATATATATATATATATATACATACATACATACATACATACATATATATATATATTTGTATATATGTGAGAATACAATGAGATTTTCTAGACGATTTAATTATCTCTCACGTAATTTGTAAATCGAGTCTCTTCGTAAGGTAGTAGTAATAATAGTAGTGGTAGTAGTGGTAGTAGTAGTAGTAGTAGGAGTAGTTGACTCGAAGAAAGTCTTTAGAAATGTTCTGCAATAATTTTGCAAGTAATTAACGGAGAATTACCAAATAGAAATGTGTTAGAATGGTGTTTCACGGTCCCGACCTTGAGACTCATTAACTACTTACTTTTCGCAACTTCTTCCCACTCCTCTTTTCCAAAGATTATTTTTACCTCCTCCTTGTTCTTATATCTTTAACTCGTAAAAAAAACTGTAGATGAAGATTTTTTCTCTTTCTTTTTTATTGGCTGTTTCGTAAATATGTAGAGAGGGAGAGAGAAAGAAAGAGAGAGAGAGAGAGAGAGAGAG
>NC_057686.1:1202909-1205409 GCF_014466175.1 Vespula pensylvanica
ATATATATATATATATATATATATATATATATACACATACATACACGTACATATACCTATATTATAATAAAATTTAATACGCGTATAAATAAATTATTCTACGTACATATATAAATATATCATACATACATACATACATACATACATACATACATACATACATACATACATACATACATATATATATAAAGACAAAAATTACAACAAGTTGGCTAAGTTATGACGTAAATGGTACACGTTTGTACCGCTCAATGGATTAAAAGAAAATCCCAGTTTGTTTCGTTGTAACGGCATCATAACGCTTTGCAAGCCCATTAATATAAAAGCAAGCACAACTCTATCTCCCTCCCACCCTCCCTATCACTCTCTCTCTCTCTCTCTCTCTCTCTCTCTCTCTCTCTCTTTTTCTCTCTCACGCGAACGGGTGTGCGCGCGCGCGTACTAGGCGCACAAGAGGAGGAGCGCACGCGCGCGTTCCTGACAAAGTTACGCTAATTAATGGTAGCACGTTCGGCATATTGTATAATTCTGTTTACCGTGTGTGTGCCTTCTGGCGCTCTCGCGCATACGTCATGCAGTCCGCGCGTATGTAACAATTTCTACGGACGATTGTTAAGTTCCATTTATATCGGAAGGCAACGTTCCAACGAATATAAACGTGCTGACGCGCGAAAGCACTTTTTAATACGACGAATAATAATCCCTGTATGTTGTTCCACCCGTTTCCCCCCTTCTCCCCTCGTCCCTCGTACCTCTTTTCTTTTTTTTTTTTTTTTTTTTCGTGGGTCCCTCTTTTTCTTCTTTTTTTCTTTAATTTTTTTCTTTCTTCTTTTTTTTTTTTTCTTCTTCGTTGGAACGTACACGTACTCCCTTATTCTTTTCTCCCTCCTCCCTTCCACTTCGCTGTAAAACGATCGCTCTCGAACACTTTTTTTCATTTCTTTTTTGTTTTTTTTTTTTTTCATTTTTTTTTCTTCTCTTCTTTCTTATTTTGTTCTGTATTTTTTCTTGCTTTTTTCTTTTTTCTTTCTTCTTCTTCTTCTTTTTTTTTTTTTCTTTTTTTTTGTTTTTATCGGATCGATCAACAAGCACGTAACGTCCGGATGATTTTTAGGGGTTGAGGAGAGTCGAGATTAGGATTGAGATCGAGAGATTTGAGGACGATTTTCTTTCTATTCGTGATTTCTTCTTTTATTCTTCTCTCTTCTTGTCTCCTTTCTCTTCCTCTTTTTTATTCTCCCAGATCGTAGAAAAAGTAATTTTATTACGTTACGGGAAGATAAAAATTGGCCTTCCGCTGAAATGTTCTCGCGAAAAAAGGTACAATTGATTTTTGAAATCGTTTAGGAACATTCGTTCACATCTCGCCACCCGGTGCATTAATAATTCCGACATTACTTATTGGCCGAATCAATAAAATCAAATATTCATTATTCGTCCGTTGTTTTAACAAAATCATCAGTACATACGTCCGATATCTCATTTTAATCCTATCCTTTCCTTCATTCTCCTTTTATATTTCTACTTTTTCTTTTCGTTATATATCAAATCGTTTAATGTCTCGTATCAACCGTTTGTATTGGATTATTAAAGAACATAAAGAAGTCGCAAAGGAAAGTTCATAGTTTGTATTATGTCATGTTTGGGTTGCTCTCATTTTAATATCTTGTGTTTCCCAGTGTGTAAAGAAGATGAATGCGTTTAACTACTATATTTCAATGTATTTCAATTTTTTATACTAAAAAGAGAAAGAGATAAAGATAGAGATAGAGAGAGAGAGAGAGAGAGATAATTCTAACTTATTCTTGAGTTCAAATTACGAAGACAATTATTAATTATTATTTAATTAATTAAATAACGATTGTTATAAGTAACATTGTAATAGATTCGTATATTATATATATATTATATATATATTCGATTATTGGAAAGAAAATTTTGATGGATATTGAACTATGACAAGACGCTTAGTGGCGATAATATATATATATATATATATATATATATATATATATATACGTGTCAAAAAGAAAAAAATAAAATAAAATAAAATGGAGTAGTAAAGAAGAAAGTAAGGATAAAAGAAGAAGAAAGAGAAGAAGTCGATGAAGAAGGGTGTTCTTTCAGCGGTGTCATGCTCGAAGAATTTTTCCTCTCGCTTGGTCCAGCGTCACCGAATTCTTTCACTTTTCTCTCTCTCTCTCTTTCATAGGATGGAAGAAGTTGTTGGATAGACGAATAGATGGATAGATGGATGCTACTCTCGAGGCCCTTATTAAGGTAAGTAATTTGGAAAGAGGTAAGGAGAACAAGAATGTAGGAAAAGGAGGACGAAAAGAAGAAGAAGAAGAAGAAGAAGAAGAAGAAGAAGAAGAAGAAGATGATGGAGGTAGTACGTAGAACGTAGGTTACTACGAAGCTTACATACATACTTACGTAGTTATTCTACGTACGTAAGTACGTACATACCTATATAGTAGAATACCTGTACTAGGCGTAG
>NC_057686.1:1207909-1213864 GCF_014466175.1 Vespula pensylvanica
TACATATATACATACATACACATATGCATATATACATATACATATTCATATACACATATATAGAAACGAACAATATTACAGGCATCTCAGGGTCGAATGGAAATAATAAAAAGTATGAGAGGCAATCGATAGGCTAAACGCTTTCACGGTCCTCACGTTCGCGTTATCTAACGTTTCTAACGCAAAGGATAATAATCGTCGAGAGGAGGAGAAGGAGGAGATGGTGGAGGAGGAGGAGGAGGAGGAGAAGGAGGTGGTAGAGGAGGAGGAGGAGGTAGAGAGAGGAGGAAGCAGGTGGAGAAGGTGGTGATGATGTTAGTGGTGGTGGTGGTGGTTGTGGTGGTAGTGGTGGTGGTGGTGGTGGTGGTGGTGGTGGTGGTGGTGGTGGAGGAAAGGGGGAATAGTGGCGGGTGGCTGGTTGGTGCCGGCCCCAAGAGTGCCGGTAGAGAGCGTATGCACGGAATCGCAACGTGTATCGGACGAGTTTCACGGTCCCGACCTTGGGTCGCATTAACTAGTTTTCGCAACTTCTTCCTACTCCTCCTTTTGCCGCGAGATTATTTTTACTTCCCTCTTCTTCTTCTTCTTCTTCTTCTACTACTACTACTTCTTCTTCTATTTCTTCTATTTCTCTTGTATTTCCTCATCGAAAATATTAAACGAAAGAATTCGGGCGAATCGATCTTCTTCAACCGTGTCCCATTGAGTACCATTTAAAGAATCTCTTTGATAACAAGTTAGAAATGATAAACAAGTGAGATATCTCTTTCACTCTTTCTATCTTTCCCTCGAGAACGTTCGATCGTTCCATTATTTTCGATCGAAGATTATACACTGAAAGAACGAAAGAAAGAACGAACGAATCGTTGTCATCGTAGTCGTAGTCGTAGTCGTAGTCATAGTCGTCGTGACGAGGAGGCAAATCGAGCGGCGTAGATCGAGAAAAGACGAACGGTGAAGAGGGGGTGGAGTGAAAAGGAGGGAGGGAGGGAGGTAGGTAGGTAGGTAGAGAGGAGGAGGAGGAGGAGGAGGAGGAGGTGAGGAGTTCACGATCGAGCGAGGGTGCAATTTTCTTTCCTTTTTTTTTTCCTTCTTTTTTTTTCCTTTTTTTCTGCCACCACTCTTCCTCTTCCTCTCCACTCCTTTTTTTTTCCTTCTTCCCTCTCTCTCTCTCTGTCTCTCTTTTTTTTTCTTTCCTCTCTCTTCCTCCGTCTCCTCCTCCTCTTAGCCCGAACACCCCCCATGGTGGTTGCACCGTCAGGCTGGGTTAGTTTATGGGGACCGGAGTCTCTACGTAGACATCTCACGACCCAGCTTTACCCAACCTTCATATCCCCCCCAACCTTTCCTAGGTCTAGCCTAGCCTAGAGCCGTGTAGGAGAAGTGCACTCCAACCACACTGTGCACGGACGTCTGCCTAGTATTGATCCTCGGCTCAGCTACTGGCTACCTTCACCCACTAATAATTCTTGTCAGTCTCCCACAGGCTCTACGATTCGGGCCCACCTTCGGACTGTTACTACTACTACTACTATTATCACTACTACTACTATTACTACTATTACTACTACTACCACTACTACTACTACTATTGAGGCTACTGATGCTACTGCTGCTGTTAATACTACTAGTACTACTATTACTAATATTGCTATGTGTTCTGTCTTCTCTCTTCCTTCTCCTCTTTCTCAAAATCATCTTCTTTTTCTTCTTGTTCCTTTTCTTTTCTCTTTCCTCTTTTTCTGCTTCTGCTTCTTTCGTCTTGCCACGAAAATTCCAACACGTTCTAGGACGTTACTCTCCGACGATATTCTCAGATTATATCGAAAGTTATAAAATCTATAAGGACCACGTGTACCCAAACGGTCGTGTATATCCAGCACGAATCCAATGCGGGTCCATTGGAAATTTATTGCAATTTTTTTCCTCCTTCCTTCTTCTTGTTCCTTCCTCTTTCGTTTAAATCGAAATCACGAAAATTCGTTTCCGAACGAATTCTCACTTAATTACTTAAAAGGGTTGCAAAAAAAAAAAAAACCGAACATGTTGCTACGTAACGCTCTCTCTATATCTTTATCATCTCTATTACCCACTTTTTATATGTTGGAAATTTCTTTTCTCGTTATTTCGTTTTCTCTTTTTAAAAATCACATTCCTCGAAAATTACCTGGAAAATACCGCATCTTTAGAATTTCATTTCTATTTCTAATCTTTAGTATAGGGACATAGTAAGAAGAAAAATACTATTATTTAAGATAGAACGACGAAGAGAAGGATGGACGGACCGTCGAGGATACTCCAGAAGAAAGACGAACGTCCTTGATTGATCGTTGAAAAGAAAGAGAGAAAAAGAAAGAGAAAGAGAAAGAGAAAGAGAGAGACGATAAGAGAAGAGAACAGAAGAGAAGAGGAGGATCTCTCTTCTATTCTCTCGATAGACTCACGTCCCTTAACGACGATTCGTAGATGGTACGAGCCAGGCCCTATATTACGATGCTGCAAAATGTATGTCTGCCGGTGATAAACGGAGTCAAACCAACCCCGTAACTTCATCGTTCTCTGTCTTCCTACCTTAACCCACTCTCTCTCTCTCTCTCTTTCTCGTATACACACATATATACGTACATATATATGTATACATATATATATGTGTATATGTATGTATATACACACAAACGCATCTTTCCAACCTGCTGTCGCTCGTCCTCGACCCTTCTGCTATCTGGCTCAACTCGCACCTTTATTCTCCCACCCTTCCTATCTCTCTTCCTCTCCCTCTCTCCCCCCCCCTCTCTCTCTCTTTTTCTCTTACGCGCGCGCCATTTTTTTTTAAACCCTCTTCTACCTTCTATCTTTTTTTTCGATTTTCTTTTGCTATTTTTTTTCTCTCTCTCTCTCTTTCTCTTTTCTTTCTCTTTTTTGTTTTGCTTTTTTCTCTTTTCTCTCCTTTTTTTTTTACCGTCGTCTGGTGCAGAACGCACGACGAAGCTTCGCACGAATCGTGAAAAATGCAGCGAATATTTTCGGATATGGGATTAGGTTAGGTTAGGTTAGGTTAGGTTAGGTTAGGTTAGGTTAGGTTAGGTTAGGTTAGGTTAGGTTAGGATAGGATAGGTTAGGTTAGGTTAAGTTTTCGTTCGGTTTAGTTCGATTAAGATCGGTTCGGATCGGATTGAATCGTGCATCGCGTAACGCTTAGAAATATTTCAAACGAATGTATCGATATTGGATTATGCGATGAAAATAGAAAAGATTTTCTTATCTCAAGATCATTTTTTAAGGGATACGAGAGTAGAGGTGATAATGGTTGTACCGAGGATGGAATTATTTCTAACGAGTTCTCGTTTGTCGCGTAAATTATACGAATGGAGAAGTCGAGATCTTTCGATAGATTAGATCAGATTAAATCCTACTACGTCTCCGTCTTAACTTTTCTACCTGTAATACGGTGTTTCTCAAATTTATTCGTTCCTTCTTTCTTTTCTTTTCTTTTCTTTTCTTTTTTTCCATTTTTTTCCCAAGAGATTGCAGTTGAGAGTCTTTCGACAAAAAAAAGATCAAATGGATTATTCGATGTCTTCCAATTTATTTTTCTTTTTTTTTTTTCTTTTTATTTCTTTTATATAGATTATTTTGTCAGTCTTTATAAAGTTACGTATTAGAAATGAAATATAAAGAAGAAATCAATTATGTGTATATATATATATATGTGTGTGTGTGTGTGTATCATATGTTCGAATTCGTATGGATCGCATATTGAGAATAACTAAGATTGTTTATCGATTTGTATACTCGATTAAAAAAACATAAACGTTGATCTCTTCACTGGCAACAACAGCGATTCTCGGTATTAACATAGACACAACAGCGTGGATACAACAATTCTCAAACATCGACGTACTAATGAGTTTTTGAAAACATTTATCGATAAACCGTCTTTCTCTATATTCTCTTTCGTAAATATATTCTTTTCTCTGATCGAGAATGAGATATTAGCTTACTACGTATAATGACTTTCGAGAATTGAATCGTAAACGTGTAGAATAACTTGCGTTGCGAAATAAGACGATCTTTTTTTTTTCTTCAAGCTTCTCTTTTACGATCATTTTAATAAAGAAAAAGAAAAATTAAGAAAGGAAACAAAAAGGAGGAAACGATTTGAAAGGACATAAAAATATATTTATATGCATTTGTCTCTCTCTCTCTCTCTCTCTCTCTCTCTCTCTCTCTCCATATATATATCTACGATGATGCAATATTGGTTTTATGAATATCAGAAATTAGAAAGAGAGACGAAGAGAGAGAGAGAGAGAGAGAGAAATAAAATAAGAAAGAGAAGAAAAGAAACAAAAAAAGAAGAAAAAGAAAAAGGGCACAGTATGAAGTTCGCGTGTCGGTTCTTTGGCGTTCGGTAACACACCTGCCAAAATTCCGACGATGATCGTTAAAAAGAAAGAATG
The DNA here is from genome assembly GCF_014466175.1 of Vespula pensylvanica. Taxonomy (NCBI): domain Eukaryota; kingdom Metazoa; phylum Arthropoda; class Insecta; order Hymenoptera; family Vespidae; genus Vespula; species Vespula pensylvanica. Next base: position 1,212,370 of record NC_057686.1, read on the forward strand.
TAAAAGAATGTAAAAATTATGGGTACAAGTTGGTGAGGGAGGGGAGGAGAATCGAGAGGGGGAAGGACTTGGAAGGGAGACAGGATGAAAAAACAAAAGGAGAAAGGGAAAGAGAGATCCTTTTCGTCGAGCAAAATCGCGACTAAGCGGCACGCAAACGATACTCGTTCGTTTTACGTATATATGCGTACACATACATACGTACACATATCTATCACCTATACGTACATATGTATATACGTACATACATACATATATATATATATATATATATATATATATATATGTATACATACGTATATACGTATTTATGTACACGCGTTAAGCGTCGATGCATTTAACGGGTGAAAGGACTCGTACTTATGTCCTTAGAGCGATACAAAATTTATATCCCGCGGTACGCTGATACTTTAATTGATCGTTAAATCATGTTTATCTAACATTCTGTCTCTCTCTCTCTCTCTCTCTCTCTCTTTCTCTTTCTCTCTCTTTCTTTCTGTCTGTCTGTCTATCTGTCTTTCTTTCTTTCTGTCTCTCTCTCTCTCTCTTTCTCTCTCGCGTCTCTCGCGTAAAAATGTGTGTATTTCCTTTCTTCCTTTTTTTTTTTTTTCTTTTATTTCTCTTTTTTTCCCTTCTCTCCTTAACGTTTTCACGTCGAACTAACTCACGGACCCTCAACGTTATTTGTTAAAGAGAATCGAACTTTTGCGGCCCGTTTCGTGCTAACAATAAGAGTGCTTATTATTGGCTCGTTAAGACGAAGGGATAGAATGATTTAGGAAAGAGAGAAATGGTGGTAAAAAGAAAAGAGAGAGAGAAATGTATGTGAAATTTTGTCGAAAGATCGATATAATTAAACTTTTATACATATCTATTTTGATTTATGTTATCATTGTTGCTATTGTTGTTGTTGTTAATATTATGATTATTATTATCGTCGTTGTTACCATTGTAACGTTATATACGTATGTATTTGATCCATCGTTCATGGAGTATCGTTACGATATCAATAATCGTAAAATCAATTATCATTCTATTTTCCAATTTGTTGTTGCAACGATAGATAAAAAGAAATGTAAAAAAGCAAGAAAAAGGATAAATTGTACAAATCCTTCTCGTTCTTTCGCTCGGAGTTTACGATTATATTATGTACAATTATATTACGTTCGAAATATTACTGCTACGTGATATTAAATCAAACAATTAACGAGAAAATACGGTACAAGTCGAGTTATACCTTATACGTTCTATGTATTACGTATACACACACACACACACATATATATATATATATATACATAAGTAGATAGATAGACAGAGAGAAAAGAAGAGAAAGAAAGAGAGAAAGAGAAAGAGAGAGAACATTTTTTTCGAACAATTTCGATCGTCGACACTTTCGTTGCCCGGTGAGATTTCAATTTGAAATCGCAACGAGTAGGTATATGTCCGCTAAACTCTCTCTCTCTCTCTCTCTCTCTCTCTCTCTCTCTCTCTC
>NC_057686.1:1219568-1222068 GCF_014466175.1 Vespula pensylvanica
CTTTTTCTTTCTTTTCTTCTTTTTTTCTTCACGATCTGAATTACGTTAAAATGTACATTATTTTATGTTTTGTCTAAGCGCGTGTTCGTGTAAATGTACATAATTGTGTTCGTGTCTCGATCGTATATTGTAAAAGGAAGATTAAGAAGATCCTTTCTCTTTCTTTCTTTCTCTTTCTTATTTCGAGATCGGAGGACAATATAAAACGAAGATGAAGAGAGAAAAGAAGCGTTTATGTGTATGTATATATATATATATATGTGTGTGTGAGAGAGAGAGAAAGAGAGAGATGTAAGAGAAGGTAAAGGTTGTCTGGTAGGTGGGGGTTGGACGAAACCCTCCCTGAAACGATGACCGTCCAGTTTTTGTCAACTTTTAGAACGCAAAAATAACGTTACGATGAAACAGAAAGAAAGAGAGAGAGAGAGAGAGAGAGAGAGAGAGAGAGAGAGAGAGAGAGAGAGAGATAGAAGTAAGAAAACGACATATTCAAGACATCACGCTCATTTTATAAAGCTAATAATTATAATGGTCTAATAATTATATCGGTGAATGCACGGAATAAACTAAAAAAGGACAGATGCTTCTGCATTTTTAATGTCATCAATATTTTTCCATATAAATTGCGAACGATCATTATTAAAATTGAAATTGTTCGAATAAATAATTTTTCCTTGAGAAAAATGATTTTCTCAATTAACGTATCATCATTCTACTCGATCGTGGAATATTAAATGAAAGTTCTTAATCGATAATAAAAATCGAACGAATATTAATTAGAATTCGATGATTATAAATATTTAGGATAAAGTATATTTAGGGATATTTAGGAATTATGTTATTATAAAAAGTAGGGTGTATTTATATTATTATAAAAGAGTATATATATATATATATATATATATATATATAACATATATATGACGTTATGCGCTTAACTAAAAAGAAAGTTATGAATAACGTTTTAAACTATGCGACGTGTTATCATGACACGCGTGTATGCAAGATCGAATCGTCCTAACAGGACGACGATATTATTCCTAGGTGCGAACTTGTAGGTATATACATATGTTTGTACATACGTATGTATGAATGTAGATATATAAGTATGTATATAAGTATGTATTCTGTACATACGTATATGTGGATGGATACCTAACCCCGTTTTTAATTAGATATCTATCAAGAAGTTTGACAGGACGTTTCGTAGGAACGCATGCTCGGTATGCCTCCGGAACGAACGAACGAACGAACGAACGAATGAACGAATGAATGAACGAACAAACGAACTGAACGAAAAGCAAACGTGAGGAGAAAGTTTCCGTTTTGGAAAAAGAGAAAGGAGGAAGAAAGAAAAAAGAAAAAGAAACGAGAGAGAGAGAGAGAGAGAGAGAGAGAGAAAGAGAGAGGATGGGAAAGAGAAAGAGGAGAGAGAAATTGAAAGGAAATATGATATAACAATAATAATAATAATAATAATTATTATTATTATTATCAATAATAATTATTATAATTATTATTATAGTTTACGTGACTAGTTAGATATAAAGTTAAGTTGTTAGGAAAAATAGTGGATAGTTTCTATGGATTGTCTTATTAAATAATGAAAAGAGAGAAAGAGAGAGAGAGAGAGAGAGAGAGAGAGAAATGAAAGGAAATAAGATAGTAATAATAATTATTATAGTTTACATGGCACGTTAGATATAATGTAAAGTTGTTTGGAAAAATAGTAAATAGTTCTTATGGATTATCTTATTAAATGGTAGAAATATATATATATTTATATATGTATGTATGTATGTATGTATGTATGTATGTATGTATATTAATACTCATGATAATTCTCTATTTCTTGTAAACTTTGTAGAGAGTTCTCTGTGGAAAATGTCACCTGTGCGATATTCACTCCTTCTCTTTCTCTCTCTCTCTCTCTCTCTCTCTCTCTCTCTCTCTCTTTCTCTTTCTTCTTCTTTGACGGTGTATCTCTCCAACCAACGACTAACATAAGGAGTCGGACGAGTAGTGGTTCGGTTTAACGTTTTACGTTTAACGTTTCTACAATGTAAACACTTTTTTTCTATTTACACGAGAATGTAACCTATGCCTTTTATGTTTTTATCGTATAATATAAGTCGAGCCTTTATATACGTTCTTTCTTTCTTCCTATTTTATTTTTCTTCGAACTTTTGCGTATTTCCCTTATGAATTGATACAAAATCGTATGTATACAGGTATATGTAATCATTGTACGTATCATAGTAAATATAACGATGAAAATACAAATATTTTTCTCTCTCTATCTATCTATCTATCTATCTATCTATCTATCTATCCATCCATCTATCTATCTATCTATTTTTGTCTTTATTTATCTCTCTCGCTTCTATGGAAATATTTATGTGATTAATGTTCGCAATTTTTTACTTCGTACATGTTTCTTTTTTGTTAGTTCGACAGTGGTAAGGGGGTAAGAGGGAGGGTGACGAACGTATGTAAGAAA
>NC_057686.1:1229291-1231791 GCF_014466175.1 Vespula pensylvanica
CCGCAAAACGCGAGAGGTAAAAATTCATAAAGAGATGAGAGTGAGAAAGAGAGAGAGAGAGAGAGAGAGAGAAAGGAGTCGTTGACGGCGATGGTAATTAGAATTCTAATTCGCTTGGGGGATGAGCTTTAACAATGGCGAATTATGAACTCTCTTGCTGTTCGTTGTTATACCTAGTATCATATCGATAAAGAGATATTATTCCTTAATACATTTTCACAGGCACACATGCTGATACACACGCACTCACGCATATATATATATATATATATATATATATATATATATATATATATAGATACTTATGTACACATGAACAAGTGCAGACGATTTTCATATCAGAGTTCTATTCGCATTATTCAGTATTTTTCCTTACCACCGATAAAGATCATTATCGTTTTGTATATATATATTTCTTTTTCTTTTCTTTTTTTTTTTTTGCTTTTTTCTTTTTTCTTTTTTCAGCAAACAATGCTGCATTTTCTTGGAAATGCTGCTGGAGACTGGATACATTAGTACGCTGTAGAAAAGGATTGATAGATGACTTTAGTTGAATATGCCAATCGTATTTCTAAGAGACATACGATAATAACTCGCATCTTGAATTTGTTCTTCTTGTATGACGTCATGGTTTGACCAAAAATCACGTATTATCCTTGAGGTATGTACATACATATGTATTTATGTAACTATTTATGCATGCATGTATATGAGCGTTTTGAAATTAATCTCATCGAACGATGAGACGTTCCAGATGATTTTTTAAATAATTAAATATATATATATATATATATATATATATATTGAATCGAGTTCTAACGAATGGATATATACATATATATATATCATTTGAATATATTTGAGGTGAGGATTAAATAGTTAATAATATTACGTATTAATATACTATTTTAGAATTTATATACTAATCAATATATTATTTTAGAATTTAGATAATTCGACAGTAACGTGATTAGATCATCCATTTATGAGTCTATTCATTTATTATATACAGATGTATACGAATCTGACTGTTAATGCTGAGTATATTGATAATTAACTTACTAATTATTAGCTTGAGAAGATGTGCTAATGAAATTAGAAAAAAAGGATAAAATTTTTCACGAAATATATATTTAATGTGTTCGAGTTTTAAAAGAAAAGGATTAAGAAAAGGAGAAGGAATTATTCTTTGAGATTGATTGAGATTGTTTAAAAATTGATCAGCTTTGAGATTGTTCAAACGATTTCACCTTTTCTGTTCGTTATACGAATCGATTAAATTCATTACAATAAAAAAGAAGTATATAATATTTACCCTTAGAAAACGTTTATCGTAAATCGTTTCAGTTAAAAGTCTATGTTTTCTTTAATATTCTTAAATGTAACGTAATGTATGATGTATATTTAAAACAAAACAAATTTTAACATCGCTCTGATCGAAATATAAATCATATGTGATAATTTAATTTATAAATAAAAATTATTATGTCGGTGTTGATGAAAAGTATTATAAACTTAAACCTAAAAAAAGAAAAAAAAATTATGCGATTGGAACGATTAAAATTCTATCGTCTTTTTTGATTTCATTCTCTTTTTTTTTTTTTTTTGTTTAAGAAACGACGATACGTCCATCTATCATACGATCACTATATCTATACGATCGAAATAATTATAATTATTCTTTTCTAATAAAGATTCATGTTAAAAGACTATCGAAGATAATGCAATAATTAATTCGTTTCAATACAAAAACGTATATATATATATATTATATACATTATACTTAATAATTTTTATATTACTATATTTATTATTATTTTGTACCGTTATATTTATTAGTATTTATACTAATATATATATATATATATATATATATATATATATATATATACCTATTCCATACGTATTCCTTCCTGTTTAAAGAGAGTTGGGGCCAAAGTAGCGGAGTTATAAAGCCACTTCCGGCGAAGATAAGATCACGATTCGCTGTTAGGATCGGCAGCAATTAGCAATCACGCATACATTCCGTAACGATCTTGCGTAACATGCAGAAAAAGATTCGCATCGCTTCGAGGGACGTCCCAACGACGACATCTTTGTCGTCATCATCATCGTCGTCGTTGTCGTCGTTATCAATAAATAAGCGACGAATTCAAGATCAAAGATTTTCAGACACGTTGATTCTAAATGGTAGATAGAAAAACAAGATAAAATCAGGAAGAACGATAATTAGATTGCCCGATAAAAAAGTAATCACGATATTTTTTTAATATTTTATATTTTAAGAAACGACACTCGTTTTGTATTTTTCTTAATAAAATATCTAAACTTCTCCCACTTTCTTTCGTAATATTGGTTTATTAAATAATAGTAGAGAAAGAGAGAGAGAGAGAGAGAGAGAGAAAGTAAAATAACGATAATAAATATAATAGTAAAATACAATAATAAATAATAATAATAAATGTAATAATAAAAATACTATTCCTATTTATTCAGATAT
>NC_057686.1:1236791-1248150 GCF_014466175.1 Vespula pensylvanica
TGGCTCTGATATTGGCGGAAAATATTGAACATTAGTATCGATACTGTTAAGACCGAGATGAAGCGGGTGGCGCGGGCTCAATTAACTTTTATCCGGGTTGAGCTTTCCTCGTGTTAAACGATTATTCCTCGTTCGGTATTGATAAAGCCGTGACTCATCCCTCTATAATCTTATATTAAATTCGATGTCGATGACGTAGATGAACTATATAATACCTAAACACATATATGTATGTATATGAGAAATTGTTATATGATATATTTAAATATTCATTTAATGATATCATTGATTTATTCAATATTTCAATGATATGGTTGACTTATTAATTATTTAACCGATCCGGATAATAAAATCTATTTGATCATTTATGTAAAAGAAAGAGACAAAATTCATTGACTTTCGAAATATGATATTAAAAATAATCTTCCGCAAATCCTACAATATATATTATATTTTTTATTCTATTATGTATTTGCACTATTTCTTTTTAAGCTAAAGATATATGTTTATGAATTTATCGTAAGTATTACTTAAATGGTATAAACACACACACACACACACACACACACACACACACACACACACACACACACACACATATATATATCAATGATAAAATTTATTATGCAAATTTTTGATTTTTCCAATTTCATGATATTTTAAGGATAATATTATAAATGTAAAAGTCCACAATAAGTGTAATAATACTTTTATACTTATGCATACTTACGTTTATTATATGTATAATGATAATAATAATAATAATAATAATAATAATAATAATAATATTAATAACATAAGAAAATTCGATGGATATGTCGAACGGAATCGAAAAATTTTTCAACTATTATATAATACCTACATTCTGAATAGACATACTTTGCGTGTAACCTCGGTATACCGTCACGCATAAGTCGCACTGAGAATCGATCGTAAACTACTCTCTTCCCCTTCTCTCCCACCTCTTTTTCTCTCTATCTATCTCTCTTTGTCTCTCTCTCTCTCTCTCTTTCTCTCACAAGCTCACAAATCTTGCACGAGTAGTTCCGTTCGTTAGATTCCAAAGGAATTGCAAGAGCGAGCATAATGACTAATTAGACGATCGATACTTTAATCTCTATTAAGTATCACATACATACATACATACATACATACGCTTTCTCTCATAAACACACATAAACACACACACACACACACACACATATATATATCTATATCTATACATATATTATTTATCATTTAAATACAAGTTATTAATTAATACATATATTATCAGTGTATTAATCTAGTCATTTCATTATCGAACGATCGAATTCTAAGATTAATTTTGAAAAATAGAAAAAGAAAGCGAAAGAGAGACAGAAAGAGAGAAAGAGAGAAAAAGATAAAAATAAATACACGCGCGCGCGATCGCACGCATACATATATAACCACACACATATACGCATATACGAACACGCATATATATATACACATATAGAGAGAGGACTTTCAACTTTCGAGATTAGCGATGAAATAAGTCGGCGGTATTACGCAGTGGTCACGCATTATGCCGCACCTGACCACCCTCGCGACTCTAATTATCTCTCTCTCTTTCTCTCTCTCTCTCTCTCTCTCTCTCAGTCAAAGAGAGAGAAAGAGAAAGAGAGAATAGGATAGAACGATCCTCCGGAGAACTCGTCGTGAGTATCTCCTTTTGCCGAGATAATGACAGTCCGACAGTGCAGACAGTTCTGGTGACTGGGAATCCATGGCTATTGTTATTAAACTTATACCACGCTTTGGATGGGATCCCATATAACCCAGGAAAGAAAGAAACAGAAATATATATATATGTATGTATGTATGTATGTATGTATGTATGTATATGTGAGACATTATTATTATTGTTATTATTATTATTATTATCGTGATAAAATATAGAACGAGTGATTAGAGATAATAAATACTAATTAATGTAACACTATTGATAAACAAAAATTAAGATTTAATTTTATTCGTGTAACGTTCGATATCGAATGTTAAAAAAGAATTGATCTGATCGATGATCGATCGTTCTATTCTTTATTCTATGAAATGTTTTTATGATATATTTTATAAAAAAAAAAAAAAAAAAAAAAAAAATAAAAATAAGAAAGAACGACGGACTAGAGATACGATTGGGTTTAATATATCTGATATATCTGAAACGTTGTTAAAATATATCGACGATTTATTACTTTGAATAGACGAGCATAGAAAAATATAATTGTTCTATGTCGTTAACATATCGTTTGAAAAACATTTGTCATTAATTCATTTCTCACACCGTACAACACCGTACAACATTTAATTATTCTTTATTTATCAATCGTCCGTATGGCGTTACTTGTTTAATGAAAAATATAATGAAAAAGTGAAGAGAAATAATAACGAACGCACGACGAACAGATAAATACTCGAGCAAGATAAGAATTGAAAAAACTTACATGCATACCTTAGGCTATTACGTTTGGTCAAACGTTTCATTCGTCGATTCGTTAAATCAGCATCTTTTTTCTCGACCTTATCTAAATACTCACCTGTATATTTACCTACTACTACTACTACTACTACTATTACTAACGTTTCCTTCCACGATTAGAGTTGATATTAATGATTATCGAGCTCGGCGAAAAGTCAATGTAAGTAAGTAAGTAAGTAAGTAAGTAAGTAAGTAAGTACTATGCGTGTTACGATGTACCTAAATACATATATACATACATACATACATACATACATACATACATATATACAAACGTATCTTTAAGGAAACCTTTTTTCTATCTATCTTACTCTCTTCTTTATATTCTCTCATCCATTTCTACCTCTCTTTCTCTCTTTCTCTCTCTCTTTTCTTTGTTCGTTCACTTCCCTTTACCATTCCTTTTTTCTCTATCCTTTCCTCTCTTTCTCTTTCTAGAACGTTTACTCGAAGCTGCCGGGAAAAAGTCATGTTATTAAGTCCACGGCAAAAGTCCTTCGTCCTTTTCTCCTCTCCTCCACCATCACTACCTCTCACTCCCTTTTCCTCTTCCTCTTCCTTTACCCTTCAACAACCTCCCCCTTCACCAACCCCCTCAGGCTACTTTCTCGTCCACTACTTCGTTCCTACTCTCTCTCTCTCTCTCTCTCTCTCTCTCTTTTTCTTTCTTTTTCTTTCTCTCTCTCTCTCTCTTTCTCTCTTTCTCTCTTTCTCTCTTTCTCTTAGTCTTTGGTCCTCTCTCGAGCATCAACAGTCGTTCTCCCTGGACGAAGCTCCCTAGATTAGTTCATTACCCAGCACGGCGTGTCTTCTGTTTTTGCACGTCGTGGAAATAGATTTGTTGCAAGATCGACGGTGCGTTCTTGCTACCAACGCCGACGGGGTCCCTGTGTGTGCAGCTTATGCTGCGTAACTTTACCCCTACCTATCTATCTATCTGGTGGATAACGTTGGTCGATCATTTTAAATGTTTAATAGATTTTTCTTCTTTCTCTTTTCCCTTTTTCTTGTCTTCTCTTCTCTTCCCTTCTTTTCTTTTTCTTTTTCTTTTTCTTTTTCTTTTTCTTTTCTTTTCTTTTCTTTTGTCTTCTTTTTTTCTTTATTTTTCTTTTTTTTTTTTTTTTTTATATAGACTTCGCGCGACGGTACCATAGTTCTGAATTAATTTTTATTGTTTTATGTGTACGCGCGTGTGCGCGCTAGTTCTTAAGAAAAAGAAAAAAACAATTTGGAGAAATTTGATCAACGCAAAAGTTTCATAAGAAGTATGTTTGAGAAATTAATTAGGTTAAAATTGATATGATTTGTAGAGAGAAATGGAGAATGATTTAGAAGGGGAATCGATATGGGAAAGGAAAAACAAATATTGATGTACTTAGGTATATTACTAATGGAAAGAAAAAGAATTATCTGAAAAATTCGATACATGTAAAATTTATATGTATATATATATATATATATATATATATATATACACATATATATGTAGATATAAGACATTAATTAGAATAAATTGATCTGATTTGAATACGAGAAAATATCGAACGATTGGAAAGAAAGTTTCTAAAGAGAGTGGAAGAAAAATATGAAAAAAGAAATCAATGTGTCTCTAACGGGATGAGGGAAAAAAAGGAATTGTAAAAAAAAAAAAAAAAAAAAAAAGAAAAAAATTCGATACCTGCAAAAATTTCGATAAGCGCGATTACGAGATCAGGAGGAAGACAATTTAGAACGAATCGAATCGAATCGATCTTTGAGAATCCATTGATTAAAAAATTCACGCGGGTTAATCGGATTATAATCGTAGAAAAGAAAAAAAAAAGAAAAAAAAGAAGATTCGAGTTAGAAATTCGATAAATGAAAAACGAAAAGGAAAACGACAACGACAAAAATATGAAAAGAGAATGAAAGGAAAGAGAGAAAGGAAGGAAATGAAAAAAAGAAAGAAAAGAAGCTAAACGAAAAGAAAGTAAATAAATAAAAAAATAAGAATAGGAAGGATACAACAGCACTTTTCGATTTCAACAAGGGTGCATTACCACTACGAAATCGACATCCACCGCCATTATGTTCGAAACGAAACTGACACCGGTTTCGAGGTAAATCGTAACGCGGTTATCTGTTGGAACGTTCGACGCGGCGCGTCGCTATTCCCACGAGGGGGTTTGCACCACGACGCGTACCACCAGTGAGGTTGAAAGAGAAAGAGAAAGAGAGACAGAGACAGAGAGAGAGAGAGAGAGAGAGGGAGAGAGGTGATAGAAAGAGAGGGTAGAATGGGAGGTTCGATGGGGGTAGTGAAAGGGTGAACGAGGGTGGGCTTGCCAACGATGCGCCATTTTTCTCGAGTGCGTATCATTATCGATTCACTTTTATCCATACTGAATGAGTCTTCGTAGATACCTAGTACATGTATATTGTATATATACACGCATTTGTGTGTGTGTGTGTGTGTGTACGTATATATATATATATATATATTCTTTGGAACGGACAGGAAGTCGAAGTTTATTAGTAGACGGTGTACGGTTGTAAGCCGAGGGATAGGTAATAAAAGAAAAATTCGAGGAAGAGATTCTCGTAAGTCGAGTAAAAGGAAACGTTCTAGTCATACTTTTCTTTTATATATATATATATATATATATATATATATATATTTCTGTCTTTTTTATTTCGTTTATTTTGATTTTCGTATTTTCCGTTTTCTTTTTTGTTTTACCGCTGCACGAAGAAAATGACGAAGAAGATTAGATAGTACGGTGAATCGTACGTACGATATTATATGAAGAAATAAAATTGAAGGAAGGATTTCTATCGATTTCTTCAAACTCCTATATAATAATAATAATAATTATTATTATTATTATTATGATAATAAAATTATTATTATTATTATTATTATTATTATTATTATTACCATCTATTATTACAAATAAAGTATTGGACGTTTTACGAGTATATTTAAAACAGTTAACGGTGATAAGTATGCGATAAGTATCTACATATAACAGTTATTGTAGGACTTCAAAGTTTCATCGATTTTCTAACTACTGGATTATTATGTAATACTTTAATTATATTCTTTGATTATCTATGTATCCGATGGTCTATATATACATGTACATATACATACATATACATTCACACACACGTATACATAAACTTTTCTACGTAATAAGTATGTATGTAAAACGATCGTAAATAGACGACACGTTTAACGGATAGTAAGAATAAAAGTTTCTTTCGTACTTTTGATATGATGGATAACGTACATAGGTCTTCGTTGCGTATCTATCCTATCGAATAAACCATCTATGTATCTATCATAATCGTCATTCGTCAGAGGTTCATCGTTGTTTCACGTAAAACCTATGTACGTCGATATTTTCTCTCTCTCTCTCTCTCTCTCTCTCTCTCTCTCACTGTCTCTCTTTATAGTACGGTATATAACGCATTAATATCGCAAGGTCTCGAATAATAATGTGAACTGACGTACAACGTCCATAAGACGATGAGTTCTTATGTTCTATGGTCTTCTCTCTTTCTCTTTCTTTCTCTCTCTCTCTCTCTCTCTCTCTCTCTCTCTTTCTTTCTCTCTCTGTCTCTCTTTTTCTCTTTGATATCAACGCAATAGTTAGGTAGGTATCGAAAGGTCGTTAGAGTCGTATTATATCGAACGGTTATCGATCGGCTATGTATGTTTCGCATGAAAATTCAATTCTTCTTTAACAAAGGAAGACAGAAAGAAAGAGAGAGAGAGAGAGAGAGAGAGAGAGAGAGAGAGAGAGAGAGAGAGAGAGAGAGATAAGATCGCTTAGCACGTAACGTTAAAAATAATAGTTCACGATGACGTCGTTTTCCGCGTGTCCGCCTTCGTTAGTCCTATCTTGACTTCCTTTTTCATTTTCTCCCTCTCTTTTTCTCCTCTCCTTTCTCTTTCTCTCATTTTTTTCCCCTCTTTTTTCTCTTCGTTCTTCCCTCTTTTTTTTTCCCTTAGAAAAACAAAAGGAAGGAGAAGGATTTATGGTCGAGCTAAGAGAGACAGAGATAAAGATAGAGAAAGATAAAGCGAGAGAGAGAGAGAGAGAGAGAGAGAAAGTGAGATAACCTTTAGTTCACGGGACGAAGAGTCCCTTCGATCGTGTCAGCCGCCTTCGCAATGACGCAGGAAGTCAAAAGAAGTAGGAGGATAAAAGCACGAGAGTATTGAGAAATAGAGTGAGATAGAGAAAGAGAAAGAGAGAGAGAGAGAGAGAGAGAGAGAGAGAAGGTGTGTCGAAGAAAAAGAAGAAGAAAAGAAAGAAGAAGAAGAAGAAGAAGAAGAAGAAGAAGAAGAGGAGGAACAGGAACAGGAAGAAAAAGAAGAATTTAATCTCTGAGAGAGCTGCCGAGAGGTGGACGGCGTGTATCCTCTACTTTGCTTTTGATTAATTTCACGCGGGCGCACGTGTACCAGAGCGGCATTACAACTCCTTCGACAAGTCGAACGAGCCGCCTCTACATCTCTCTTTCTCTCTCTCTCTCTCTCTCTCTCTCTCTCTCTATCTATCTATCTATCTTTCTTTCTCTCTCTTTCTCTCTTTCTTTCCTTCTTTCTTTCTTTTCTTCTCTCCTCCCGCCCCATGACTTGACCGCCTCTTCCACCACCACCATCTCCTCCTCCACTTCCCACGTACATCACCGCCTCCTACTTCTTCACTGCCCCTTCATCTTGCCGCCACCATCTCCTCCTCCTTCTCATTCTCATCCTCCTCTACTTCTTCTTCTTCTTCTTCTTCTTCTTCTTCTTTTGCTTCACGCAAAAGAAAATCTTCTTTTTCTTTTCTTTTCTTTTCTTTTCTCTTCTTTTTCTGTTGTCGTCGTTGTCATCGTTTTGGTGTTGTTGTTGCTGTTGTTGTTATTGTTGTTGTTTTATTACGAACTTATATGTATATCGCGCGTTAATATACTCGTAAGTATATATGTATGTAAGCAAGTAAGTATATAGAAAAGCGTGTTGGTTACTGTTCGTTCGTTCTCCTCATGGTCATACGCAACTATCGAGCGAAATACGGAAGGGAATCTTTCTTGACTTACTTCCAACGTTTCTTTATTTTTCTTCTCTTTTTTTTTCTTCTTCTTCTTCTTCTTTTTTTTTTTTTTGTTAATACTTTTTCTCTTCGCGAACGTCACACGTTCGATAGATGATCGTTGGGAGAAAGCTTAGCGGGTAAAAAGTTTAGAGATTAAAAGTCGATAAAAGATCGACGTAGTTTTTTACAAGGTCTTTTCTTTTCTTTTTGTTTTGTTTTTTTGTTTCCTTTTTTTTTTTTTTGATAGTATTATTTTGCATTCCAACGAGTGAGAAATTATTATATACATATATATATATTTATATATATATTTGTTTATATTAACGATAATGGATAAGCGTTAAAGATATAGTTTCTTTTTTCTTCCTCATTAATAATATTTCTCGACATGTGGTATCTCGAGTGATTATTTCGTGGATAAATGTTAAAAGTTTTCATTGCTCCGTTTAAAGGAATCTGATGAAAATTATTAATTCGATATCGACGCGAATATATCTGATGTTTGATAAATACAAAAAGAAAAAAAAAATGTCGTCGATATCGACAAGGGTTAATACGCGAGGGATGGCGTTGGGGAAGGGGATGGATGAGTGGAAGGGGTTAACGATGAAAATTTTTATTATATCACTTCGAAACAAGATTAAAAATTATATTTACCATCGATATGCGGCACAACGAATTACTTTTTTCGTCATTCAAGTATTTCTTTGTTAATACTATCATTTAAGATAGATACGATCGAAAAAGAATAGAGACAAAATACGTATCAAAAATATAATCAGAACTTTCTGTCGCACGAAAAACAAAACAAAACAAAACAAAACAAAAAAAAAAAAATTACAAGTAACATATTTCTATCGATAAATAAACCCATTAAAAATATATATCAATATAATTGGAGTTTTCGAGTTCTCCGAACGCTTCGATTTTCTACCAATCTTCCTTTCGTCGTCGAACGAATGAAAAAAGAAAAGGAAAGAAGAGAAAAATTAAGAAAAATAAGAAACAAGAAGAAGGAAGGAAAGAAAAGAACAGAAAAGAAAAGAAGAGGAAAGGAAAGGAAAGGAAAGGAAAGGAAAGGAGAGAAAAGAGAAACGACGTGGATGGTTGAAAGAGTGTAGAAAAAGAGGAAGAAGAAGAAAAAAAAAAAAAGAAAGGAGAATCGTCGAGGAGGTGTTCGTAGAATCGAATAAGGGCTTTTCTCGCCCTTCGACAGAGCGGAAGATCGGACGACGCGTGGGAACCCGGAGCATGGCGACCCGCTTATATATACCTTTTACAGCGTAAAAGGTTAAACGGCCTCTTTAGCGCACAGTTAGAAGACCGACTAGAGACCTTTCTATAGGCAGGAGAGCGCGTCAAACGGGCGTCGTTATCGAACAGACGAAGTGAACGAGAAAGAGAGAGAAAAAGAGAGATAAAGAGAGAGAGAGAGATAGAAAGAGAAAGAGAAAGAGAAAGAGAGAAATAGTCGTGCCAGAGCCACCGAGTTTCGATCGATTCGCGAGATATCGTGCGTTTACGGATCGACGGGTTCCTCTATACTTATGTAGGTAAGTACGTATATACGTAGGTAAGGTACGTAAGTACGTAGGTATTCTATCGTATCCTATTTCTTCTTCTTTCGATTCGTTAACGTTCGATTTCTATACCCTGAGCCTCGACCTTGATTGGACGGATAAAACCCCTGTCTGATAAATTTATACTTTCTTCCGTAACGCGAACGTTCGATTATTAAGAGAGTAATATCGAGTGCGTTGGAAGGGTAAGAGATATATTGATATAGATGTATGTAGGTAATGTATGTTGTGTATATGTATGTATGTATATGTGTGTGTGTGTATGTATATGGAGAAATTTATGATAGGTAATTTTTGTTTCTTTTTTTTTTTTTTATTTTTTGTTCTTTTTCTTTCTTTTTTTAAAAGGATTCATTACAATTTATATATATATGTGTGTGTGTGTGTGTGTGTGTGTATGTATGTATGTATGTATATATAAATATAGGTGGATTATTTGAAATTATGTCAGAGCGAATGAAATATTGTAATCGAGAGTAGATTCGCTCGTTAAGTCAAAGCGGGTGATGAAAGTTTTTGAATCATACGTATATCGTATATCGTATTAAGCTTTAGCTCGCATTTTTATTCCATATTTTCTTAAGGTATTATGAATTTTTTAATTATATGTATATACGTGTGTAATCGATTTCATTATATTAATTTTTTCTTATTTTTCTCTATGCATGTAGGGTATGAACGCATACATACGTACACACACACATGTATATATATATATATATATCTGTCAGAAAAAGAATATATACAAAAAAAAAAATAAAAAAAATATATACATATGTATCTTAACACATCGAAACAAATCGTCTTATTAGCGTTAATAGAAAAAGTACGATTTCAAAAAAAAAAAAAGAAAAAAGAGAAAACAAAAGAAAAAGAAGGAAAAGAAAAGAAACGGAACAAAAATAAATATACTTTTCAGGAAAATTGACAGACTTGGATATTAGAATTTCCTTTTTTTTCTTCTCCATCCACCTGCAAAGGTTTTCGTCGACGTAACTACACCGACATGGGAATTCGCAGAGATGAAGGAGACGCCGCGTGTAAAAAGAAAGATAGAAGTGTCACGTATCGAGGAAAACGATCAAAGGGAGAGAAGGCGAGTTTGTTTTAAACGAGTAGCGGGGTGGGGGGAGAGGGTGAGGATAGTAGAGAGTCGAATAAAAAATTTAATGAACGTTATAGATAGATACTACGTTCACGTACAAGAGAGAGAGAGAGAGAGAGAGAGAGAGAGAGAGAGAGAGAGAGAGAGATGGAGAGAAAAAAAATAGAAGGAGAGAGAAATATAGAAATACCTAAAGAAAGAGACGAAGATAGAGTTCAAAGTATTTTCCTCCTCTTCCTTCCTTGATTTCTTGAGAGTAAAGAAAAAAAAAAGAAGAAAAATGTTGAGAGAAAAGAGCAAAGAGAAGGAGTAAGAAAAAGAAAGAAAAAGAGAGAGAAAGAGATAGAGAGAACAAAAAAATGAGACGCATCTTTGTAAATATCTCTGCTTTCGTTAAAATGAGAAAGAAATTCCCTCGAGACAGAAACGGAAAGAGAGAGAGAGAGAGAGAGAGAGAGAGAGAGAGAGAGAGAGACAGAGAGAAATAGAGGAAGAAACAGACAGACGGATGGACGGACGGATCGAGAAAGAGAAAGAGAAAGAAAGAGAGAGAAAGGTATTCGTAAGGCTCGCCGAATATCTCGCGCGATTCGTAATTTGCATCTCGCACAGAGAAGCATCCGTCGTTTAGAATCTCGTCGTAGCTACGAGTAAAAACGGGGATGCGTCCGTAGTTAGAAAGAAACGATGCGTTTAAGTAGAGACTTCGATCGAAGGAGAGAGAGAGAGAGAGAGAGAGAGAGAGAGAGAGAGAGAGAGAGAGAGAGAGAGAGAGAGAGAGAGAGAGAGAGAGAGAGAGAGAGAGAGAGATAAAAAATGCTGGAAAAGAGAAAGAGTTAGAGTAAGAGTAAGAGAGAGAAAGAGAGACGATGACCGATACACACCAGAGGCAATCACGACACTCTCTCTCTCTTGAAAGTTCATACCTATGTACGTAGAAACGATATACTAATGACGTGGGAAGAATATGTGCCGAGAAGCCAATACTTGTTTCTCTCTCTCTCTCTCTCTCTTTCTCTCTTTCATTCTCTCTCTTATTCTCTCTCATTCTTTTTCTAACAACGTTACAAGCGTTTCTACGCTGCTTTATCTATCTTTC
>NC_057686.1:1248316-1251357 GCF_014466175.1 Vespula pensylvanica
CTCTCTTTCTCTTTCTTTCTCGCACTCTCTTCCGAGTTGTAACTCCGGTACTTATCGATATACTAGGAATAAAATCCACACTCTCAAAGTTCCCATCTCGTCGTTCCCGTTCTAGTCGTGGTCTAAAGGGGTTGAGGAAAAGTTTGCCATCGATCTCCAAAGGAAAGAGGGAAAGAGGTAAGAGAGAGAGAGAGAGAGAGAGAGAGAGAGAGAGATGGGTGGGTGGGAGTAAGTGGGGATGCGAAACGCAGTAGCAGCAGCAGTAGCAGCAGCAGCAAGGACGGAGGAGGAGCGAGAAGTTTAAGGGTGAAGCCAAGGGTGTTAGGGTAGGTTGCGGCACGCTGGAATTCGGTCACTATTTTAATATCGATCCGCCCACCACACTTGCCCTCCCTCGCTCTCTCTCTCTCTCTCTCTCTCTCTCGCTCTCTGGTACTCTCTTTCTATCTATCCTTTTCTTTCTCTTTCTCACAACCTACCCTTCTCGTATGCGATGCGAAACACGTTCGTCTACCCTTTACGAAATGTACGTGTGCATGTATGTTGGTATGTAGATACATACATATGTATGTATGTATGTATATATGTATGTACGTATGTATCTATCTATTTGGAATATCTACGTACGTATATACGTACGTGTGAGTCATAGCAATACGACACTTTATATACGTGTGTATACATATACATACATACATATATATATATATATATATGTATATAAAAATTTTATTTTGCGCAGGAGTAAAGAATACGTAAAAAAATTATAACAAATAAAAGGATATGAAAAGAAAAAGAAGAAGAAAAGAAAAGAAAAGAAAAGAAGAGTTCGTTGTTACGATTTTATATTCATTTGTTGTTTATAAATATCGCCGAAAAAGAAATTAGACGAAAAAGAAAAAGAAGAGAAAATTGTAAATAGAAACGTGCTCTCGTTTTTTCTTCTCTCTCTTTCTCTCTCTCTCTCTCTCTCTCTCTCTCTCTCTCTCTCTCTCTCTCTCTCTCTCTCTTTTCGTCTCTTGTCTCGAAAGGTCTCTCTCCTGTAAATATCTCCGACGTTGTGTTAGCACGATTAATAGTTTACGCGGTATCGATGGCCGATATTTTAAGAGTGTACCGTTAGTGTTTGTCGCTACCGCGACAATCGTTAATAATTTCTTACGCATGACGTGTGTCGCTTGGTTACGCTTTAAAACAGACCTCGTCCATCGGCCATCGGCCAACGGCGTACCGTTTTACGCTCCATTAATTCGTAATCTTTCCATTATCCATGATGCCAAAGCGGTCGGAGTTAATCTCGTGATTCTTTTTTCTTTCTTCTTCTCCTTCCTTTTTATTTTCTCTCTCTCTCTCTCTCTCTCTCTCTCTCTCCCACCCTTTTTTTCTTCTCTTTTCCTTCCTTTTTTTCTTTCTTTTTTTTCAATAAAAAATAAAAAAGATCTCCCCCGTCGTCGACAACGACGATCAGTAAATCGATAACGAAGAATTATCTGCTTAAAGTGTTACAATTTTATTACTACGTGTATAAACGATTTATTTATTTATTTACTTTTGACTTATAGATTAATAGAATAAATTAGTTAAAATATTCTTTCTTGTTTGAAAGATTGTCGATGGACCTTCTGATAGGATACTTCGATTCCTTTTAATCTTTTTTTTTTTTCCTTTTCCTTTTCTTTTTTTAGATAAAACAGATCGTCCATCGTCGACGACGATGCGCTTTTAAAGAAACGTTCAATTATGTAATTGACTGCGGACGGACAATTTCTTTTTCTTTTTCTTTTTTATTTTCAATTTTCTTTTCCCTTATAAAATAAATAAATTTCTTATGTCAGTTTCCATTATTCGAAAGGATTCGAATCTGTATTAATTTGACGTTCTCGTTTAATGTCGATATCCAACGCAGATACGAAAAGTTTTCCGTTCGTGTAGTTCACACGAGTATGAAACTTTCTCTCTTCCTCTTTACGAGAAAATAGATAGATAGATAGATAGATAGAGAGAAAGAGAGAAAAAGAGAGAGGACTTGAAGAAGAAACTCTCTCTCTCTTTCTCTCTCTCTATCTCTTCTTCGAGATATCTGAACATCTTTAAAGAGCTGCAACACGTTTCGGGATTTGTAATACCTTAAAAAGTTTCTTAGTGAAAATGGGGAGCAAACGACGACGCGAACGAACGATCGAAACTTTACGCACTTCAACTGTAAGGAGAGGGTAAAAGTGGAAAGGGGTTGCGAACGCGGGGCTCGAAGAACTTTCTTCGTCGAATTTGTCGAATTCGTGTAAAAGGCAAAGAAATACAAAAATAAAACAAAAAAAAAAAAAAGAGATAAGAAAAATAGAAATAAGAAAACGATCAAACGAGATAGATATAGCTACGTTATACAGATATATACACACCTACGTATCACCCTGTTTTTTTATTTTTCCTTCTTGTTCTTCTATTTACATTAACTAACGAACTAACAATCGAAAATTCTATTTCATCTCGATTTTCATACTCTTTTACACTCGTTGACAAATAAATCATTTTCTTTAATGAAACGATCGTTAAACATAGAAAATGAAGAAAATTGAGAGAAGAGCTGAAAGAAAAGAGAAAAAAAAAAAAGAAAAAAGAAGCAGAAAAAAAAGAAAATACGAAAAGACGTTCCCTGTTTGAGAAGGACGAATTTTCATTCCCCTCTCCAGGTCTTTCTTTTGGACCGACCAGCCACCTCCAGCGTGCATCCCCTGAAACTCGACCACCCAACTCACTCGCCCACCACCACCACTACCACCACCACCACCACCACCACCACCATTACTACTACCACCCTTCCGACCAAGCAAGCTCGAAATCGTTTTCCGCGAAACCGCAAGCGAGCTCGAATGGCGGCTGGTAGGTGGAGAGAAGTCGCATGTTAAGCCTGATAAACGAAATATAAGAGCGGACGGTAACGGGTGGAGGAGTAAAAGGGTGGGTGGCGAGCTCGAAGGGTTTGCAAGGAAAGAGAGAAAGAGAGAAAAAGAGAGAGAGAGAGAGAGAGAGAGAGAGAGAGA
>NC_057686.1:1251522-1258325 GCF_014466175.1 Vespula pensylvanica
AGAGAGAGAGAGAGAGAGAGAGAGAGAGACTTTTCTTTCCTTTTTTCGCCATATCCACCGATCGATACCACCGACTTATTTTGGATTATTTTTGCGGCTCTTGAGAGTGTTAAAGCCTTTTCTATGTGCAAGGGTGAAGGGGAGAATCGGGAGTGGATCGGGGGAGGGAAAGGGGAGGAATATTAACACAGAGGGAAAGTTGATTTTCATACGTGAAAATCATTTCTTTTTCTCTCTCTCTCTCTCTCTCTCTCTCTTTTTTCGATAACTTTCGTTTGAATTTATTTTTCTCTATTCTTACTCTCTCTCTCTCTCTCTCTCTCTCTCTCTCTCTCTCTCTTTCTTTTTTCATGTATATAGATATATATATTTTTATCTTTTTATCTTTTTCATTCAGAATATATTTATTACGAGAGATCGGAGAGGACATTTGTGGACAATCGTTGTTTCGGAAGAGAGAATCCAACGGTGCGTGGAAAAAACGGGAAAGCGGCGTTATAGGCGATGTAAAATTAGTCGGGCAGATAAAATCACTTATCGCGGCCGCGGGCGTGCGTTATCGCGCGAAGCTCTTTGTGGATATTTTATAATGCAACGTGGGGACTATATAGTTGCATCATATATATATATATATATATATATATATATATATATATGCTTTGAAGCAGTAGACGTGTCGTTAGGTATTCGTTAAGCGAGAGCAACTGCTGCGTAAAGGGAGAGAGAGAGAGAGAGAGAGAGAGAGAGAGAGAGAGAGAAGAAAAGAGAAAATCGTTCGGATCGTTTCGATAATACATTACGTGGTTTTAAAGCAGCCATATTAAAATCGATTAAGTTAATAATTAAAAACTAAGAACGAAATGTGGAACTCGATTATAATATCGCTTTTCCGTTATTTCTATCTATCGTATCGAGAGCCAATTCTGACAGGTTGTACTTACTATGTACATATATTAAATAGATATAGTGAAAGTCAATAATAGAAAGAGAGGGAGAGAGAAAGAAAATGTAATGAAATTTATGGAATACTTAAATAAAACAAAAGTTTGTATCTCGATTTATGTATCACTCGTATTATTTTATTCGTTGCAAAGTTTCCTTTTCTTTTTTTGAGTTTGATCTCGAAAGTGTTACTTATTTTATTTAACAATTTAACTGATGAATGCAAAGCTTTAGATTATCGGTAATAAGACAATAAAAAAAATTGATATTTAACATTTGAATGAAAACAAAATGAGAGAAAGAGAAAAAAAGAGCATAACTATCGAAGCAGATTGTCGATTCGTTTTTCGATATTACAGAGTTCGAAGTTGTGCAGTTCGTAATTATAATTATTGACCCATTTTCGTATCGATACTTTCGTGGTATCTGTTTCTAAATAAACGATATATCGAATTTACTAACCAATAATGTAATACTAATGAAAATATAATTCAGACGAATACTATTTGATCGTATCGTTTGATCGTTCATTTTAAACAATGGATGAATGAATGGACGAATGAATAAAGAAAGAAAGAAAGAAAAAATAAGAATAAAAAATAATATAGATAATCGATCTCGTTTACTTCAATGACAAACATATCAATTACTCCTATTCGATTAATTCATCCCAGAGATAAATCGAAAAAGAAAAAGAAAGAAAAAAATTGGACGAAATAAAAAAAGAAACAAAGAAGGAAGGAAAGAAGAAAAGAAAGAAAGAAAAAAGAAAAGACAACTTGGATACAGCAAGGCAATCGATTTCCTATGCTTTATTAAACGAATACTAATTATTTAATTCCCGAATTAACGAATACTAAAATTCTAACGCGAAGATATTCGGATCGATTAATGGTCCTTTATTTAACCATCGCCAAACGAATACACGTAAATCGCACGTTAAATGAATCATATAACGTAAATAGAAAAGAAAAAGAAAATGAGAAAAAATCGAAAGAACGAAGTAACGACGTGAACGCATTTTTCTACGTTTAATTGATCTCGTTATACGTAAATAAAAGAAAGAAAAAAAGAATGAACGAACGAACATACAAACAAACAAACAAACAAACAAACAAACAAATAACCGAGCGAACGAACGAATAAATGAAACAAGATGCGGATAGGTGAACAATGAAACGATTTTCTTCGAACGACGGTGGATGATCTATCGAACGAGAAAAAATATTAAAAGTAACGAAATAAAAAAGGAAAAAATAAAACAAAACAAAACAAAACAAAAAAAAAAAAAAAAAGAAAACATAAAAAAGAAAGAACCGAAGAAAGAGGAAAAGAAAAAAAGAACGATTTGTATTGGCGGATAATATGGCGTCTTGTTCGTTCTCGTTTATCGAGAACGAACGATTTCGTATCGTAGTACGTACATACACATATATACATATATAAATACATACATAAATACATACATACTACATACAACATAGAATACGTAGATAGGTAGGTAGGTAGGTAGGTAGGTAGGTAGGTAGGTAGGTAGGTAGGTAGGTACCTACGTATGTACGATATGGCGGTACGAGGACGGTTAGAAACAGCCGGCGCGCGGAGATGCTATTTAAACTGCGGTGTATCAATAACGGAATAGTTTTTGGCGGATTTCATTGATTTCCGATGGAGTTGCGCTGATGTGCAGGGACGCCGCCGCGACGGCAGGTACAGTAGGCTGCATGCACAACATCGTAATTGATTGGACCTGTGGCCTGATAACCGCTCGGTGACCTCACCTCGCGTCGGTTCGATACGCGTACCCACTCGTGGAATAATTATTTCTGCCTCTTCTCTCTCTCTCTCTCTCTCTCTCTCTCTCTCTGTCTCTCTCTTTCTCTCTGTTTCTCTTTTTCTTTCTTTTTCTCTCTTTTACACAGAGAGAGAAAGAGAGAGAAAGAGAGAGAGAGAGAGAGAGAGAGAGATGTAGACATACGGTCTCTCTGTCCTATTCTTTCTCTTCTTATTTTATTTCGTCATCCTGTTATCTGTCTATTTTGTCGCTCTTACTTAAGGACAAATTGAATATCTGTCTCCCTCCCTCTCTCTCTCTCTCTCTCTCTCTCTCTCTCTCTCACTTTTTTTTTAATTCTGATACATTTAGTATATTTTCGACCGAGCAATCAATCGTTAAGATTTATCCGCTTTCTGATGTTTCTCACAGCGTGTAAATTTATATATTCGCATAGATATCTACATTACATGTACGTATATATATATATATATGTATATATATATATATATATTTATATATTTATGACGCGTATCTGGTTAAATTTGTATGGTAGAGTTATTTAAACTGACGTTGTAATATATTATAAAAAATCCTTGAAAATAATTTAAAATAATTAAACATATATATATATATATGTATATGTATATACATATACATATATATGAGGATCTAATCGTTTCCTTTTATACGATACAAACATCTCAGTATAATAAATGAAAAATTGTTCGTTTTAATTTCATCTTTAACCGACTATCTATCTATCTATCTATCTATCTATCTATCTATCCATCCATATCTCTCTCTTTCTTTCTCTCTTTCTCTCTTTCTCTTTCTCTCTTCTCTCCTCTTCGTCGTGCTTCGTGCCTTGTCGATATTAATTATACAAAATCTGCTGAAACGACGAGCTAGCTTGCTAGCGACCGAGCGAACGAGCGAGCGAGCGTATAGAAATGTAGGCCAGTATGAAGCTACCTATGTACGTATATATGCTAACCCATGAATATATCGGACCAAAGCTTTTCTCGTCTATCATACGAGTCGAAATTTTGGTGCGTTTACAAAGTTATAAATAAATAAATTAATTAATTAATTAATAATAAATTAACATACGATAAATTATAAAAAACAAAGATTGCGTTTAAACGTTGATTATACGTAATAACGAACGTATACAATTTTCGGACGTATGGAGAGAAAAAAATTTGAAGCGAGTAGGTTTGGTGAGCTGCGGTAAGCGGTCAGCATGGAAAGAAGAGAGTTTAGATGTGATAAATAAATAAATGAATAAATAAATGAATAAATAAATAAATAAATGAACAACGAGATGTAAATTATAGAAACGAAAATACGTGACACGTCGGAGGTGATATCTAAATTAAATATTCGGACGACATCCAAGCGAAGAATATAAAATGAGATTGGGACAAGGAGGAGAGGAGTAAAGAGAGGAAAGAGTGAGGAGAAGGAGAGAGAGAGTTAAGAAGTAATAAATAAATAAATGAATAAATAAACAAGTACCGAGCTATAATGGTATGATAACGGATGAAGTTATCGAACGTATCGAAGAAAAGGATATTGAATGAAGAAGAGGTTTCGGATGTAGACGAAGAAGAAGTAGAACTAGAAGAAGAAGAAGAAGAAGAAGAAGAAGAAGAAGAAGAAGAAGAAGAGGGCATTGTTCGTAAGAGAAGAACCGCGCCGGTCTGAGAGGGCTAACGGGAGATGCGTTTAATGAGTTTCTCGAAGACCTATAATTTGACTTGCTCGCTTACTTACTTGCTTGCTTGCTTGCTTGCTTGCTTGCTTGCTTGCTTGCTTGCTTGCTTGCTCGCTTACTAAGAGAAGAAGCGACTAGCGGTGTACAGTTATAATATATATATATATATATATATATATATATATATATATATATGTATACATGAATAAAATAAAAACAAATTATATATATAGTATGTATATATAAATAAAATTAAAAATATATATATAGTATGTATGTATAAATAAAATTATATATTTATATATATATATATATGTATACACATATACACATCTAAATGCACGTAAATACACTTGCAATTATAAAAACGAATGTTCGAAATCATACAACGACGTCCACCATTTTGAAAAATTATCTTCAACTCGTCGAGTTCGAATTAAATTTGTTCTTCTTTTCTTTCTTCCTTTCTTTCTTCCTTTCTTTTTCATTTTCTTTTTCTTCCTCTTTCTCTTTTGGATCGCAAGAGTACTAATTCGCGCACGCGCTCTTACTAGCAAGTGCGTGGGCAATTAGCTTTCCTGGAAATTGCGAGATACGCATCGTTCACGAACTACAGGAAGACCGTAATATTCAACGGACTTAGCAACCGAGTGTTGTTCTCCTACCTACCTACCTACCTACCTACCTATCTACCTACCTGACTACCTGACTACCTAAAGTATCTACAATTTTGACTGATTCGACGATAATAGATTCGAACGCTTGTTTTTATTCATTTCCGATATAATATCACGAAGTTTACTACCTTCTTCGTCTCATCTTCTTTAACTACTCGCACACACATGTGTATAGTGCACACACACACACACACACACATATACATCCATTCATACAATGTTTCATTCTTTAAGAAATATCGAAGGAAACATAGGAATACGTTGTCGGCAACCTGTTTTACTCGCTTCTACGAAACTTGTCATTCTTCATTCTCTCCTTCCCCCTTCGAAGCACCCTTTCCTATATCTACGTTATTTATTTATTATGTTTATTATGTTTATCACGTTTACAAGAAATCGTAAGAAAATGACGATTTCTTTTTCACTCGACGATGATATTTTTTATCGCGGGCCTAAGAGACTGGTGATTTAAATGGATTTGCATATAAAAAAAAAAGAGAGAGAGAGAGAGAGAGAGAAAAAAAATGAAAGG
The DNA here is from genome assembly GCF_014466175.1 of Vespula pensylvanica. NCBI lineage: Eukaryota > Metazoa > Arthropoda > Insecta > Hymenoptera > Vespidae > Vespula > Vespula pensylvanica. Next base: position 1,257,168 of record NC_057686.1, read on the forward strand.
AAAGGAGAAAAAAAAGGAGAGAAAAGAAAAGAAAAGAAAGGAAAAGAAAAATCGAGGAGACACAATCTCTTAGGAATGATCTCCTTCCGTCGTTATTATTCCCAACATTTCCAACATCGCGAACATTTTTCCATATGGCCCGCTATTCTTATTCCGCTCGAACGATATATGAACCACAGAGATATAATTAGTCATAGTCGTAGCCAAGCTAGTTCGCGTGATTCATCCTGCATGAACGTGTATATAAGGTGAATAGTAGCGGGCTACGACGACGGTTACCAGCTCGCACGGTAGCTGCTGGCCGTAAAAGTAGAAGGAGGTGGAGAGGTTGGAGCATAACAGAAAAGAAAAGAAAAGAAAAGAGAAAGAGAAAGAGAAAGAGAAAGAGAAAGAGAAAGAATGAAAAAAAGAAATAAAATAAGACAAAAAACAAAACAAAAAAAAAAAAGAGAAAAGAAAAAAGAAGAAAGAAAGAATGAGAAGGAAGAAAAAAAACTAGAGAAAAGTTGATGAGAGAAAGATGATTATTAAAGTAAAAAAAAAAAAAAAAAAAAAAAAAAGAGAGAGAGAGAAAAGAGAACGAAAGAAAGAAAGAGACAGAAGGGAAAGAAAAGGGAGAGGAGGGGAGACATGAGCAGCAACAACATAAAAAGAAAAAAAGAAAAAAAGAAAAGAGAGAAAGAGAGAAAGAAAAATTAGAAGAAGAATTAGGAATAAGAGAGGAGATGGCCGTGGTGGTTTATGCGCTTATCGCACGCGATCAAAGACCGAACGATTTCTAATTTTATTTCTATCTATCTCCGGCATCCATTCGAGTCACTATCTCTATCTCTCTTTATCTTTCTCATCGGTAGTAGCACGGAAGCGACTACTTACTTCCACGTTCTAATAAAGTGCGCGCGGGTGCGAGTCAGTGCGTGAGTGCGTGCGTGCATGAGTGCGTGCTATTACGTTCGCATCTATATACATATACAAATATACACATATACACATAGAAAGAGAGAGAGAGAGAGAGAGAGAGAGAGAGAGAGAGAGAGAGATTGACGAATAGAGAGTAATAGAAGGAGAAGAAAGAGGAGGATTATCTCTATCCACTAGGACTAATAGAATAGATCTATCGATTGCAAGCCCTTTCCTTCTCTCTCTCCTCTCTCTCTC
>NC_057686.1:1266089-1276932 GCF_014466175.1 Vespula pensylvanica
AGAAAGAATAGAAGTAGACGAAAAAACGTAATGTACTGTGAGAGAACAAAAAGTGAAATAAAAAAGCAAAAGAAGAGAAAAAGCAAAATAAAGAAAAAGAAAGAAGAAAAAGATGCGACGAAAGGAACAAAGTAACCCTGGGGCTCGTTTCACACACTTTCTGTGTTATCCTCTTGGTGATTTCGTTTTCGTACATTGTTTGCTCATGCAAGCATCTCTTCCTTCTCTCTCTCTCTCTCTCTCTCTCTCTCAAGCTTCTACTATGTATCTAGCTCTTACCCTTATCTATCGGCACGTGTATGCGCATAAGATCGCGATACGAGTATCCTCGATTATTATCGGATCACCCTGGTACGTGTTTTCATCTTCTATATTGCATTTCATAACTCGGAAATATTATAGAAAGAAGATATATTGTTAATAACGTTTATATTTCTAACGATCGTATCTAATATATATATATATATATATATATATATATATATGTGTGTGTGTGTGTGTGTGTGTGTGTGTCTTTATACAGTGGCCAATAATTACGAAAGCAATTTAAAAATTAAGTTACAAGTATATATTTCGTATCGATATTTGAAAGTTTAAATTGTTTAATAATTATTCGTCGATATATTAACGAATGATTAAAGTATGTACGTTAAAGTATGTATCTATACTTATTCTTGAAAAACAATAATAATTATTTGAATAAATAAAGTGTCCTATAAAATATTACCTTGAATATTTCAAACGATTTAAAAGTCCACTTTCGTAATAACGGACTCATAGTTTCTTTCGTAAATTATTATATCGTTCAAATTTCCATTAATAATTTATAACGATAGTAATAATTTATTTTTCTTTTATATATACATATATATATGAATAATTTTCTTTTTTGTCTTTTTTTCATCCACGAAATATATATTAGCGGATAAGAAAAGTGCTTCTTTTCTTTTCGTTCTTCTATTTTTCTTCTTTCTCTTTTTTTTTTTTTTTTTTTTTTTTTTTGTTATGAAACGTACTCGACCGTGAAAGTGTTAAGAGATAGCCCAGGGAAAGTGTGATAAAAGTATTAATCGTGGGTGTAATAGAGAGCGAGAGAGTAATAAAGTTGATATATTATGTGCAACGGTACTGTGCTCCGTTGTGATTTAGTATCCTTATGTAAGTAAGTACATATAAGAGATCGTTTATACTGGATTTCCTTTATCTCAATTACTATTTCTATTTTTTTCTTTCTTTTTTTTTGTTTTTGTTTACAACATTTAAAAAAAAAAAATAAAATAAAGAAGAAAACAAAAATTACGTAAAAATGTTTAAGAGCAAAGAAAGATTATCGAGCGCGGACGCGTTCATATATATAAAAAATTATGTTTGAAATATTTAAGCGATAGTAACGTTATTATCTATTTTTATACACTATCATCTACGTTCCATCGTTTTTCTTTTTCTCTCCTTTTTCTTATTTTTTATTTATTTATTTATTTATTTTTTTTTTTTTTTCGTTATCGACAAACGAAAAATATTTTTAGACGTTATCATCAAAATATGTGAACAACAAACTAATAAATTGCTTTACTTTGAAAACTATGATTATATTATATATGCGTAATAACTATCTAATTTATATAACACAATTCAAACAATGATCATTGTATTATTATATTAGACGTTAACGATATGATTGTAGCTATCGATAATATATATTAAATCGTATTCGATTGTTAAAGAAACGTATGCGTACGTTTAAACGAATATATAAATATCGTTTATAAATACGTTTAAGAATACATATGCACGTTTAAATAAATACAACAAATATCCAGATATAATAAACATTATACTTAAATAAACATTATACGTATTTGCGTAAATGTATGAGTAATGTGATGAGTAAATAAATAACTCTGAAAGTTCATTTAATTTTAAAACAATAACGTAATACCATAAGAACATTTTTATTTTACTTAATAACTTTAACATAGATAAATACGTAATCTACTTAAATATATGTCTAGACATACGAATGGATACATATATAAATATCATATATGCGTATAATGTAGCATTTATTTACGTACATACGTATTTAGTTGATAAATAACTAAATAGTTATACGAACTCATATACACAAATATATTTACTTTCTACTTATACATACTAGCAATGTAACCAAATAAATAAATATTATATATACATTTATATGATATATACCAGTATACTTATAACTTTACTTATACCTACATACATAAATAAATAAATAAATAAATAAATAAATAAATAAATTACAATATATATAAAAAAAAATATATATATCTACATAGTCGTAACGAAGAGATAGTAAGACAAAAGCAAGTTCGTTGGATATGGTCGTCCACGGAGAAATCCGACAGCTGTGTTCTCGATAACGACCGGCTATCCGGCCCTGCGAACAACACCGGTAGCCAAAGGTACAAGCCCATCGTAGGAAGGGCGTGTGAGCGAGATACACACATACATATCTATATCTACACACACACACACACACACACACATACACATATACATATACATATACGATACCTTCTTCCTTTCCTAAGGCAATAGGAAAGGACTCAGACGTATGTGCATCTATATATACATACATACATACATACATATATATATATATATATATATATATATATATATATATATATATAGATGTAGAGAAGATATAAGCTCGAAGCAAATGTATAGTATATGTGTGAGAACTCACGCTTATGCATGCTCGCAGCATCTGTTGCTACAAGACGGACGTTCGCGGCGTAACGTTACGACGTTACGATCCCATAGAATAGTAGTAGTAGTACGATCCGGTGGGCCACATATGCTTCTCGTGGCTTAAGTCGAGTGATACTGCTACACAACGTGTCTTCTACCTATGTATTTATATACATCCTCGAACTGACGCTATATATATATATATATATATATATATATATATATATATATTTTTGTGTGTGTATAAGTATATACATACCAGTATTTTTCTATACTTTACGATTGTAATCTCGTCTTCGCTGTGAAACCTCTTGTCTCTTTTTTTTTCTTCCTTCCTTTTTTTCCCGATTTTTCAACGAAATAATCTTTCTTTCTTTCTTTCTTTCTTTCTTTCTTTCTTTCTTTCCTTCCTTCTTTGTTTCTTTTTACTTTCTTTTGTAAAAGTAGAAATAATGGGAAAATATTTTTCACTATCTTGAACGTTACTAGTGTGTTATAAAATAGTAATAGTAATAATAATAATTATAATAAATAAATATACGTGCGATACGTCGTCGAAGATGTTTTTATAAATTAAAAGAAAAAAAAAGGAAGTCTTAATTCGACATTTTTACCGAGAGCTATTATTTTGTTTTTTACGAGGAAATAATTTTTTCGAAAGAGCGAGATAAAAATAATACAAAAGTGTATTCCTTCTTTTGTATTATTGCTAAGATATAAATATACGTAATATAATAAATACGTATATACATAAATCGTCCTGGCGGCTTCATAAATTTTAACGGAAAATAAAAAGAACTAGTATTTCTTATACGATATTACGTGATTTCAATCTCCATCTTCTCGCAGGGAATTGTTTTTTCTCTCTCTCTTTCCCATTTTATTTTTTTGTTACTACGTACGAGAAAATAATCGTATCGAGTGAAAATATTTTCTTCTCTCTCTCCCTCTCTCTCTCTCTCTCTCTCTCTTTGTCTTATACACGTTACTCAGGTAAATAGCTTATAAAATAAAATAAATATTATCAAAATTATAAAATAACGATAGAAACAACAACAATACACCCACTACTACTACTACTACTACTACTACCAACAACAATAATAATAATAATAATAATAATAAAATAATAATGATGATGATGATGATGATGATGATGATGATGATGATGATGATGATAATGATGATGACGATGATAAAATACAAAGCAATATGTAGTAGATAATAATACTAATGATGTCGGACGAACGAAATGAAAAAAAAAAGTTAAGGATAAGAGAACTTCTGCGTCGATTGATTTCTTCAAATATGAGAAAAAGAAAGAGATAGAGAGATACACACAGAAAGAGAGAGAGAGAGAGAGAGAGAAAGAGAGAGAGTAATAGTAGTTACGGACACACACGTAGCGCAAAGTAGTCTCGATGAAGGTGGTCGTAGTCGGCTGACCTTTGTCAAGCGTCGCCTTCGCACGACGTAGAAATGTACTTTGGCAATCACCGTCGTCTTGTCTTCGACTTCTCTTTTGTCATCTCCCCGGAGGGTGTAAGTCTCACATAGGCGTCGAGAAAGATGCACACGGTATATATATATATATACAGAGAGAGAGAGAGAGAGAGAGAATATATATATATATATGTATATATAGATATATATAGGGTTTCTACAAGTCGAGAGCACTTTCGTAAATTTCTCTAGGGGCATTGTGTACAACGGAGTACCATACTAGGATAACGTAACCCTTTAGATATGTACCTATCTACGAAAGGGAAAAAAGGGCAAATCGCAAAGGTTCCTTTCCTAAGGATTTTGTTCCCCTTTAATCGTCCTTTTTCTATCATTCCTTTTCTCCCGTTTTTTTTTCTTTTTTTGTTTTTTTTCTTTCAATTTCCCTCCCACCTCTTCATTTTCTTTCGTACTCGATCTCGTCAATTTTTATTTGTATTTCGTTTCTTTATTTTTCATTTACTCATTTATATCGAAGTGTTCGAAGGCAAGAGAGGACTATCGAGGGAAGGTAAAAAAGTTGAAGAGAGAAAAAGTCAACGAAAGAAGAAATAAAAGTTGGAGAAAATGAAAAGAGGGAGAAGTAGTCGAAAAAGAGGAGGAAGAGAAAAAAGAGATATCCTACGGCAGCAATACTTCGTCGATCGGCCATTTCGATTTTTTTCGAAGCTAGTAACAGCTGTGATTGATTAAGTTCGACCTGTCTCTATAAATACATACATACATACATACATACATACATACATAAATACATACATACATACAAATCTGTTTCAAAAATAATAACAATTAATATTATTTATAAGAAAATATCTTCAACTTGGAGACGCCAATGTTACCGCCTTAAGCATTAGTAGTTTCCTCGACGAATTCTCTTCTTCTTCTCCTTCATCTCTCTCTCTCTCTCTCTCTCTCTCTCTCTCTCTCTTTTATCTCGTTCTATCTCCCTTCTAATAATCCTCCACGGTAGAGAGAGAAAAGAGAATCGAATCGAATCGAATCGAGCGTGGATATTATCGAATAGGATGCTCGTCGTCGCACGCTCCACGCCTCGTGCGGATATCGTTCTATTGCTTCTTTTCGCACAATTCAACTGCGAGCAAAAGAGAATAGAGAGAGAGAGATAGATAGATAGATAGATAGATAGATAGAGAGAGAGAGAGAGAGAGAGAGAGATGAAGAAGCAGGCGGGTGGTCGGAAGGGTGGGGGATGTTGCAGCTTTTATTTTCGTTGTTACGAAATGATGGTAGAAACACAGCAGCAATCACCGGTAGAGCGTACTCATCGGCCCGATTTACCTCTTATTCCTTCTCGCGGTAAAGGACTTAAAGACACAGGTGCAGTGCGGTGCAATGCGGTGCACTGAGGTGCGGTGCTAAGATGCGCTCTTTGCGCTACCGAAAGACGCGAACCGAGAAACGAGAGAAAACGAGCAAAAGAAAGAGAATATTATTTCTATCTTCCTCTCTTTCTTTCTATCTATGTATCTATCTATCTCTATCTATCTCTCTTTGTATCTCTCTCTCTCTCTCTCTCTCTCTCTCTCTCTCTCTGTTCTCTTCTTTCTCTTTTTTTTTTCTTTCCATCCTATTTCTATCCGTCCCTTTCTAACTCGAGTTCGAGTTCGATCGATTCGAGTTTCAAGTTTATTACCAACTACGGCAATAAGGTAATAGCGATGGGGAACGATAAAGAACAAGATCTTTCTCGTTCTTTCGACGATCGAATCACTTTGAAAACTTCAAAGCCAAGTATATCTATCTATCTATCTTTCTATCTATCTGTCTGTCTATCTGTCTGTCTGTCTGTCTGTCTGTCTGTCTGTCTGTATGTTTGTCTGTTTGTTTGTCTATTATTCTCTCTCTCTCTCTCTCTCTTGTCTTACCCTCACTCACTCTATTTTTCTTTCTCTATCTCTGTCGTTATTTCCCTTCTTTTTTTATGCAATTTAATCTCCTATCTTAAGTTTCAAACACATAGAGCGTATTAAATCTGCTTTTCCATGTGATCTAGAAAATTTCAATTTTAATCGGTATATATGTATGTGTGTGTGTGTGTGTGTGTGTGTGTATGTATATGTATGTATGAATGTATGTATGTATTTCATATATTCTATTATACTATATGTTATCTAATAATACGAAGATAATTATAATCGTCGTCATTCGATGGAAAGTTTAATCGATCCAAAATTTGATATCGTGGGTTAATCTCCAATTCCCAACGAACGACGACGATGACGACGATGACGACGATGACGACGATGACGATGACGATGATGGTGATGACGATGATCATGATCATGACGACGATGGTGACAACGACGATGGTAATATTAATAATAATAATACTAAAAATAATAATAATGATGATGATGATGATGATGATAATAATAATAATAATAATAATAATGGTAATCAATTGGTGTTAATATGGGTTTTCCCGTAATAACGATACGATTTTTAAACGCTAATTCGACATTTGCCAATGGCGAAAACGAGTGTGCGAACGAGCGAGCGAACGAGTTGTATGTATGTATGTATGTATATATATATATATATATATATATATATATATATATATAGTATGCTTAAACCAATTAATATGTCCAGAACCACAATGGGGAATACCTATATTCGATCGAGTTGAAGAGAGAAAGAGAGAGAAGAGGAATGAGATTACTAGTATATTTACTATCTGTATCGATTCACTGCATTTTCATTTTGAATCGAGCATCGATGCATTTTCGATATTCTCATTAAATAAACATTATAGCCGAAGCGTTATCATCTGGCGATCATTAACCAAATTTGACGAATTCTTTATTTTCGTAGACGCGATTGCCCGGAAAAATTGAAGAGAATGAGAATGATTAAGAAAAGGAAACCTATAGATACAAAAAAAAAAAAAAAAAATAAGAAAAAAGGAAAGAAGAGATAGAAAAAAAGAAAAAAAAGAGAGACGAATCCTTAAACGATTTCTTCGTGACGATCGTTCGATCGATATCTTTTTCTTTTTTTTTTTTTTTTCTTTGCGTCGAACATTTTCAAAGATTAAAAATACTGACAGATTATTTTGTGATCCTGGACGTGAAACTCGTCAGAATCGATATAGGTGTCTATATATTTATTATTTTTTTTTTGTTTCTTTCTTTTTGTAACAATCTATCTATATTTCTGACCAACGACCGTATAAATCAGGAAGAAGAAGAGAAGATTAGAAAAAAAGAAGGACACGACAAATCGAGAGAAAAGGAAGCTTGCCGATTATTATTACGATTTAATGCATTACTTTCTATCACGAAAATTTTTTTTTTTTTTTTCTTTTTGCGTAAACAAAAAAAAGTTGACAAAAAGTAACAGAAGTTCCGTAAAGAAAAGAAGAAGATTAACGAAAAATAGAAATATAGAAATTAAAGAGAGATCCTTAAAAATTTTCAAAGATTTAAAATGGCGTCAGATCATCATGAAATCGTCGAATCGATATTAATATATATATATATATATATATATATATATATATAATACAATATTTATATATATAATATAATATTATATATAATATAATATTTATATATAAATAATATTTATAATAATCTGTCTATATTTCTGGCCAATGACCGTAAATAAGAAGAAAGAAAGAAGGTTAAAATAAAAAGAAAAAACAATATATATATATATACATATATAAAGAGGAAACGACGACGAAGATGACGAAGAAGACGACGACGAAGACGACGACGACGACGACGACGATGACGACGACAAGGAGAAGGTTGGCCTCGAAATCTTTGCTTAGCCGATGTCTCAACGTCGAGACCGAAGGTTGGATAAAAAGGTTTCGGCTTCATGGACGCGCGCCCGATTGGCTACGAGAATTTCTTGCGATAACGAACGAAAAGAAATTGCATGGCATGGCTAGTGACATAGATCTCGTGCGTCATCGTCCTCCTCTCTTTCTTATTCGTATCATCATCGTATTCGCTTCACGGATCGTCGATGAAACTTCCTTTCCTCTCTCTCTCTCTCTCTCTCTCTCTCTCTCTCTCTCTTACTTTCTTTTTTATTTTATTTTTTTTTGTTTCCATCTCTTCTCCTCCTCATTCTCCTCCTTACCCTCTTTTTTTTTCATCCACTTCATCTTCGATCTTTCGTATTCGCGTTATCTCTGTTTCTTTTTCGTATTTTTCGTTATGATCAGTTTTTGTCTTTTCTTTGTTCCAAACGACGCGAGACGTTATCATAATCAACTGGAATCTTTCTCTCTCTCTCTCTCTCTCTCTCTCTCTTTTTTCTTTATTTATATATACATATATTTTTCGTGTTTTCAACGAAAATACCGTGGAAAAAATAAACCACGTAGTAGGTACCCGAAAGTATGTACCAATCCTACTCTACTCTACGTACAAATTTTGACAGTGAATGCGAAGCTCTCTTCAGTGTGCAAAAAAAAAAAAAAAGAAGATGAAGGAAAAAGGAAGAAAGAAAAGAAAAAAGAAAACAATGAAATATATGTTCCTCTAAGTTTCAAGTAATTTAACCGAGATAATAGCCGGTTATACTTTTCTCTCTGCGTATGCATTATATCCAAATACATATGTATAATATAATACATAGAATAAGAGGAAGGTAGGAAGGAAGGAAGGTAGCTAGGTAGGTAGAGAGGTAGATAGGTAGGTAGGTAGGTAGGTAGGAAGGAAGGAAGGAAGTTCCTGTAGTGCCAAAAAAAGTGGTAAACGTACGTTTTACTACTCCTACGTAGTAGAGAAACTCTAGAGCAAGAGAGCAAGAGAGCAAAAGCAAGATACACATACACACACACATATATATATATATATATATATATGAACAAAGAGAGAAGAGAGTAGACGGTATGGAGCACCACGAGCTCGAAGGAAAGAGACGAGCTGAATTTAACCATCGTTCCGTAATATTCTGCGACACCGAGCGGGGTAGAGATGAGAAAGGGTGGACCATGGCGTTGACAAAAAAATGGAAACTATTTGATCGTGAACCGGCTTCTTCCCTCTCTCTCTCTCTCTCTCTTTCTCTCTCTCTCTCTCTTTTTTACCAACACATATAATCTCACACGTAGAAGGATGGAGGGTTAGACGAAGAGGTAACTGTTGCGATCGTGATAGGAACGTCAGAGGAAAGAGGGAAAAAACTGGAAGGTGAGAGATAAAGATGGATGGATAGATAGTGACTGAAAGAGTTAAAGAGTGAGAGAGAGAGAGAGAGATAGAGAGATAGACATATATACATATATATATATAGAGAGAGAGAGAAAGAGAGAAGAAGAGAGGGCTATGGTCCAAGCTATTCTAACGGTGGTCGAGCGACTGTGCACACGCCTAAAAGGGTTTTCGTTAGATTTCATTTCACACCCAATTACCTGGTATACACAGAGAAACCAGTGTGTATAAGAGAGAGAAAGAGGGAGAGGTACGGACCAGTGGCAACGAAAGCTGGAGAAGCGCGACGCTCTGTAAAAATACACAAAATGTAAGAGCTCACACGTAGGCCATCCATCGTTAGCAAACTCTACAGGAGAACAACGACCAGCTACAATTTCTTTTCCATTTCTCTCTCTCTCTCTCTCTGTCTCTCTCTCTCTCTCTCTCTCTCTCTGTCTCTGTCTCTGTCTCTGTCTTTCTTTCTCTGTCTTTCTATCTTTTTCTTTCTCTTTCTTTTTCATTTTCATTTTCTTTTTCTTTTCCTTCTTTTCTTTCTTTCTTTCTTTCTTTCTTTCTTTCTTTCTCTAGTCTCGATCTATGTTTAATAACGAAGGTAACTGCTTCCGAGTTTAGTCGTGAATTTTCTTTCATACCTATTCCTATTCCTTCCGTTAATTAAGCTGTGTAAATTAGACGATGAAGAAGTAGTAACGCAGTCTAATGAAACAAAAATAGAAGCGAAGGAAAGAACAGGAAAGGAAGAGTAAGAGAGAGAGAGAGAGAGAGAGAGAGAGAGAGAGAAGATCGTTTTTAGAGTGCACAGTAGACGCGTAGAAGGACGTCGTAGGTTTTACGATCGCGTCCGTCCTCTCTGTTTCGAACGAGTTACGATTTATTTCTCTCGTAAGAGTACGAGATATAAAAGAAAAAGAAGAAAAAGAGGAGAATGAAGAAAATGAAAAGAGAGAAACGTGCTTTGAAAGAGGTTTCTTCGCGAACAGAGAGAAAGAGAAAGAAAGACAGAGAAAAAGAGAAAGACAGAAAGACGGATAAATAGACAGACAGATAGAGAGAGAAAGAGAAAGAGACAGATACAGAAAGAGAGAGAGAGAGAGAGAGACAGAGAGAAGTAGACGCATACTTGCGTAGAGGAACCGTAGTGCAACGGGGGGTGTGATGAGGGGGAGGGGCGACGAATCGATTAGATGCAATTAATTAGAAGGTAATTAATATTAAAGTCGAAGCTGACGTTCGAGCTAATTCGAGAGGCAATCTCTTAATCGGCGAGTGCGCGCGTTAGGGTGTTTAAACGGCGATCTCTTACGTGTGTGCTCTTCTTCGGTATGGAACTCGAAACCTGTTTTTCGATGCGATCCGCGAGACTCTTACGTATGTATGTGTGTATATATATATATATATATATATAT
>NC_057686.1:1277032-1279532 GCF_014466175.1 Vespula pensylvanica
ACACACACACACACACATATATATATATATATTTTCGACGATCATATTCTGTGAACTTTGATGATGGTGTTCCATTATGTATAGGGATAGGTAACTACAAAATTAAATGAAAAAATAATCGGTAAATTTATTAATATATATATACGAAGGACCAACTTATGACGCAATCGAAATAAGCACCAATGATATTCGATAGAGAAACTTCCACAAACTATAGTCTTTTACCAGTATAGATCGTCATTGACTTCTTTTTTCCTTAGACGATATTCTACCTAACTAAGTAAATACTACTTACTACTTACTACTTACTACTTACTACTAATTTCGCCGAAGTGTACCAGATGGTATTTACGCGAAAAAGAAATGATGATTCAAGGGAAAATGCGTTAATGAGCATGCGATCGAAAAACGAGAAGGGAGAATTTGGGAAGAAGAAATAGAAGAACAATAAATGAAACGGCGACAACGAAAATTCGATCCATTTCAAAACTAAGAAAGAGAAAGGACGAAGGAAAGAAAAAGAATGATGGAAGGAAGAGCAACGAATAGAAGAAGAAAAAGAAAAAGAAAAAGAAAAAGAAAAAGAAAAAGAGGAAAAATGTGAACTTTGCGAAAAAGCTCTCTTTGCTTGGGTGGGGTGGAAGGATTGAAGGGGGAGGGTTACAGGAGAGTCGGAGGTAAAAAATGCTTCGACTGTTATCGACAAGCTCGCTCTTAACAGAGAGAGAGAGAGAGAGAGAGAGAGAGAGAAGGAAGAGAAGGAGGAGGAAAAGGAGGAGGAGGAGGAGGAGGAGGAGGGAGCAAAGCTCCTAGATTCTACGTAGAAGGTAAGTAAGTACTTCACTTGTGCTAGCCGAAGGTACGGACCCTTTGGTAGGTACGCTCGATCTTAGCGTTCCGAACGATCTCTCGAAGCTTAACGCACACGAACTCTCTCTCTCTCTCTCTCTCTCTCTCTCTCTTACTCTCTCTTACTCTCTATTTCCCTCTCTCCCACCCCCTCCCTGTTCCATCGGTTCAAAGGCGATCTTGGATCTAACGAAGTGGCTCGAAGGACTGCAAAGGCCCAAGCCAACCTGACCGTGTTCCTCTCGTTAATATCGGACCTATATGTATGTATGTACGTATGTATGTATGTTTGTATGTATGTATGTATGTATGTAGCTACCTAGCTATCTACCAATATTACCTATACTACTACTATAGTACTACTACCTTCAACTATTACCGACGTCTCTATCGAGAAACTCTAGTCCAACCTTACCGAACGTCACCTGGAAATTATAATCAAATAGAATTGCTAAAGTGCGTTCGAGCGTCTAGCTTATATATATATCTTTGTATGTGGTATGTGTGTATGGATATATATATATATATATATATATGTACAAATGTATATATATATAAGTAAGTAACATCGTTATCGAGTTTCAGTAAATTTTCTATCGTAGTATCCAGCATTGTATGAGAGTACTTAATATATATATATATATATATATATATATATATATATGTATGTATAAAACTATTTAATTATTATATTTTCAAAAATAACAAGAAGGAAAAGAATGATTCTCAAATAATACACACATCTCACAAATAGATAAATACGTATCTACTTACACATACATATACATACACATATATATATATACATATAATACAATATATTCCTTACTAAAATCATTCTTTTTCTACATCCTTTTTTTAAAACCTTGTCTCTTTAACTTTTCTTCATCTCTTTCAAATCCTATCGTCTCCCGTCCGACGAAAATAAAAAAAAAAAAAAAGAAGAAAAAAGAAGAAAATAAAAGAGGACGATCTCGATTCGGTCGGTGTTTCTCATCAATGAAACTAGGAGAGAAAATATGGCGTAACGATTCCATGCCTCTCTCTCTCTTTCGTATGAGAGTAAAGAGGAAAGAGAAAAGAGGAAAGAGGAAAGGGGTAAGGGGTAAGGGGTAAGAGGAACGGGGGACGGTCGAGCGCAGTCGGCAATAAGGAGCAGCCAAAGGAATAATTCTTCGTGTTTCCGAAGAACGCGTTTCGAATTACCGAACGGATTGCGTTGCATTCTGTCCGTCGCGCTTGGCTAGCACCGAGCAAATCTAATTCCTTTCGGACTCAGCGCTCTCTGCCGATCTCTTTCGATCCTTAGCTTTTTCTCTCTCTTTCTCTCTCTCTCTCTCTCTTTCTCTTTCTCTACCTTTCTCTCTTTTTATCAGCACCTCCAGTGTGCACCATTTTTCCTCCCTTTCCTCAGGCATCCTCAAAGTCTCTACTTATAGTAGCACTCCTTCTCCGTTTCTTTCTCTTACTCTTTCTCTATGTCTCTCTCTCTCTCTCTCTCTCTCTCTCTCTCTCTCTCTCTCTTTGTCTCTCTCTTTCTTTCTTTTATGCTTCGATTCCCGAGGGTGAAGACGTCGAATCCGCGGACTCGATCGGTGCCTGCTTCTCTCTCTCTCTCTCTCTCTATTTTTATCTATTTCTCTCTCTATCT
>NC_057686.1:1282032-1284532 GCF_014466175.1 Vespula pensylvanica
ATTTTGCATTTCTGTTTATACGTGAACATATATGTATCTACCCCTATCCATCCAAAGGAAACCTCGCCTCGGGTAAATTTAACGAATCTACGAGAACGGTATAACATAAAAATAGGATAAAAAATAAAAAATAAAAAAAATCGTTCAAATCCTGTTCCTCTATGTGTATAAAGGTCAAAAACGAATTCGCGGAAGCTCCATGGACCAACGATCTCTTTGAACGGACAGGCGTGTCTCTTGGAAGCTTTCGTTTGCGAGTCGTGAGTTCGTCGAGACTTTAACATACACATATATACATACATATGTATATATACAGTATGTACATATTTACGTATCTAGTACGTACAAAGATACACGATATATATATATATATATATATATATATATATATATATATAGTTATGTAGGATGATGGTACTATACACCGATACATACACATACGATGTATATACTATAGATAGATATGTGGGTGAGTATATATATATATATGTATATATGTATGTACTATATACAGAGTAGGACCTGGTCAGGCACGTATCTTTCTT
Organism: Vespula pensylvanica; assembly: GCF_014466175.1. Taxonomy (NCBI): domain Eukaryota; kingdom Metazoa; phylum Arthropoda; class Insecta; order Hymenoptera; family Vespidae; genus Vespula; species Vespula pensylvanica. The sequence goes on from NC_057686.1 coordinate 1,282,578, forward strand.
ATTTTTTCGTGGCGTACCGGCAAAGGCGACGTGCGTAGCCGGAACTCCTCGCGCCTCTTCCCGGAACTTTAACCGACGCCATTTTCTGCTGGCGGCGCGTTTTGCTTGGGAGCACGCTCGAGCAGAGATCGGGTATCTAATAACGCGATGCTTGCCCTCTTCTTATTCTTCTTCTTCTTCTTCTTCTTCTTCTTCTTCTCTGTCCTCGTTTATCCTTATGCCCTTCTCTCTCTTTCTCTCTCTTTCTTTCTCCCATTCTATAAGGTTCTCTTTCTATCTTCCTCTTACTCCTCTTTTCTTTCCCATCCACTCGAAGTCGGTAAATCCGATGCCTCTTCGATCTTTCGACTCCTAAAATTACATTTAAGAAAGTATTAGATAAATCCTATTCTTTATCGTCTCATTTTCTATTTTATCTTAATTCACATAAAACATACGCATATATATATATACATATATATATATATATACATATATATATATATATATATATATATATGTATAAGAGGATAATAAATATTCAATAACATATTATATCTATTTATTGATAACGTAAAAAATATTTCCTTCAATTTTTCTCCTTTTCATTTTCTTTCCTTTTAATTGTCCAATCTGTCCATCGACTTAAAAACAAATAGAGTTCCTTCGATACGATCTTTTTTTCTCTTTTCTTTTCGTCAGTTCATAAAAAAGTGATCTGACATTAAGCGAGAATAAATAATACATATATATATATATATATATATATATATATATATAGACGTATATTTTTAATAACACTACACCACTATACGAACTATATTATAATGCTACATTTTTATTATATCTAATCGACAAAATAATTGTAACAATAAACGGAGAATAAAATGTTATAACACGTAAAGCTGAATGATCTGAAAGTAACGATCTCTCCCTCTCTTTCTCTCTCTCTCTCTCTCTCTCTCTCTCTCTCTCTCTTTCCTTTTCTTTCTCTTATAGTTCGAAGAAAAGGCGGAAGAAGAATTTTCGTTCGGATTATGACTTTTGACTTAATTACAGGAACGTGAGAAATTAGCGTTGCCGCCGAGCCGCCGAGTGCCAGGCGCGATGTCTAATTTAGTTACACGTGCGTAGAATCACTGGGCAGGCGCGAGCGAGCTAGCGAGCTAGCGAACGCGGGCGGGTACGTTCTTAATAACCGTTTTAATTATACGAGATTATTTAATTAAGTCATAGAGAGAAGACGTCGGCATTACGCTCGACGACGTAAGACTTTCGAGCGGTTGCTTTGAAAAGGAAAAGAACTCGTACTATGCAGTTACCAGATACGCGTGGAAGATCGTTTTGTTAAGCGAGCATATATATATATATATATATATATATATATATATATATAGTGATTCTATTTACTGCTTTTATTCCGGTAGTCCTAGAATTTATCAGACGCACCTCGCGTATAGTACAAAACGCGTATACTCACCTCAACGTATGTATGTGTACATGTTAGGTATGTATTTATATATGTTAGAAACGGACGACGTTCTTCGAGATGGTAGCAACAGAGAGAGAAAGAGAGAGAGAGAGAGAGAGAGAGAGAGAGACAAGGGAAACTATACTAAGAGAATGGCTAGGTTCCTTGCATGAGTACATACAATGTATCTAAGTATGTATATATGTATATACGTACATATATATATATATATGTATGTGTAGATAGAGGTAGAGGTAACGCGGAGTCGCGTTCACAGAGCACGAGCCTGCTGCCAGACTAGACGCTGTAAATTTTATCGCCTGGATAAGAGCGAACTCGTGGAGAACGCTCGTAAAGGCAATTTACTGTATATTTACATCCTGCCATGATACGTTACACGAGTTAATGCCATCTGTCGACCGAATCGAAGGGCGTTTATGGGCTACGTTCTCTCTCTCTCTCTCTCTCTCTCTCTCTCTCTCTCTCTCTCTCTCTCTCTCTCTTT
>NC_057686.1:1287032-1289130 GCF_014466175.1 Vespula pensylvanica
CCATCAAAAGGGTGCTCAACCCCTACGCACTTTTACGCGTCTTATCTCTCTTTCTCTTTCGTTCTCTCTTTCTCTCTCTCTCTCTCTCCTTCTTCTTCTCTTCCTCTCTTTCTTTCTATCTTCCTTTTTTCTCTCCTCTTACACCCTCGATGATTCCATACACTTGACCTTGATTTTCTCTTCTTTTTACATTTCCTTCTTGCGCTTCGACAAATTTTTGTACGTATATCAACGCATCGGCACGTACGTATTATACGTATCTAGATATCTACATGCATACGTATATATAAATATATACAAACAAATATATATATATATCTATATACATATATTATATTATGTACATCGCGTGGAAGTTCGACCAAATCGGATACTCTCGTTGCGTTGGCGTTCTAGAAAAGAGCTCGAGGACACTCGTGCGGAATATTTGCCGGATGCTTGACTTCGATTTTCTAGAAGTAGTCATGCGACTACTTCTTCGACTTTAGCAATGCCAAAGAAATGGAAAGAAAGAAAAAAGAGAAAGAAATGTTCTCTTTCATTTCTCTTATTCTTTCTTCTCTTTCCCTTATTCTTTCCATCCCTTTTCCCTTGTCCCTTTTTCCTCTATCTCTTGATAATTACGACCACGGACTTACATGAGATAGCAAGGCGTAATCGATTATTCTTTCGCGACTTCTTCGGCGTTTCGAGTATTCCCTGTTCGTTTTATCGCGTGCTAGCCGTTCGTCACGAAAGTTCCTTCTGCCGACCGATAATGGTTAGGTCGAGGGCGAAAGGGTCGCGGAGAGGAAAGGGTTAGGAAGGGGTAGAGGGTGAAGAGTGAGTAAGGGTGGTGGAAGAGAGTTGATAGCGCTGCGAAGAAGCGACGTGCCGATTAAGGAAGTTGGATCGTCCGAGACGAGATCGCCGTTCCGTGCCGCACCGCACCGCACCGTACCGCACCGCACCGCACCGCACCGCAGCGCACCGCACCGCGCCGCACCTTGCCGTTCATCCAGCAATGGAAAAATTTCACTAATGGAAGCCAAGAAAAAGGCCGATTCCGCGAAGTATGTTAATTAAAGATTCCTGACGATGAGCCAACAAAGGGGTTGGCTCGCTGACAGGTGAAATCAAAGATGTAAGCCTATCCTCGGGGAAAGAGATGGGTAGATAGATAGTTGTACAAAGAGAAAGAGAGAGAGAGAGAGAGAGAGAGAGAGAAAGAAAAAGACAGTATTACGAAAATTCGCACTACGGAATTCGCGGTTATCGTCGAAATGACGATGTCTTTCGTTAGTTCGTGAATCGTAATGGAAGTAATTTATTACCGTTGTTTGTTAATTAAAAATATTATGATTTTAATATTTATAGTAAGACGTATCATAATTGTATGTTATTAAGAGTAGTCGTGATTCGATGGTAGAAGGGAATTAGAAGATGTGCAATTAGCGAAGAGGTAGGGGGACAACGATGAGGGACAACGAGGGATGATAATGAAAATGATGTGCGCATGTGTTGTAACAGTGAGAGAGAAAGAGATAGAGAAATAGATAGATAGATAAGTAAGATAGGTGGGAGAGAGAGAGAGAGAGAGAGAGGGGGGAACTCGTCGAACGCGAAGAGAATCCTCGAACTCCCAACGTTCCTTTATTCAGGCATAACGAAGTCCGAAGTACACGAAACTACGTGCATGCTAGACATAGTATATGAACCGGTATCGAAGAGATGGTTCACGTCGAATCCCGATGCGAAATACAGAGAGAAAGAGAAAGAGAGAGACAGATAGAGAGGAGAAAGAGAAAGAAAGAGAGAGAGAGAGAGATAATCAAGGAATTCTAAGCACAAAGGAGGAGTCTTGGTGCTCGCAGACGTAAAGATTTTTAGGGAATTGCCCTAGGTTGGGGACTCCTGTGAGAAGTGCGGATGACATCGAGAGAGACAAGAGGGTAGATAGAAGGCGTGCGTGAGAGGGGTTGAGAGTGTGGGAGAGAGTCGGTGTTGGCGAGCGCACTGGTTGAGAAGGAAGAGAAGGAGGTTGGGGGTGGTTTGGTGAGTCGAAGGATGGAAGCAAGCAAGCAAGGAGGCAGGCAGGCAGGCAGGCAGGCAGGCAGGC
>NC_057686.1:1289230-1299628 GCF_014466175.1 Vespula pensylvanica
AGAGAGAGAGAGAGAGAGAGAGAGAAAAGGACCATTGGGTTGGCTTGCTTTGCGCCAGAGCACCGACATGGCTCCAAGAGAAGGAGAGGAGAATGGAAAGAGGAGGAGGAGGAGGTGGAGGATGGGGTAGGATGGCCGGGCCTCTGCTCGCTCGATAGAGGCGCGTCCCGTCGTCCCATGATTGGAAACCAAATCGCCGCACATCCATCCCCTTCCTCCTACCTCAAGCTCTTCCCTCCCCTTACCGCTCACCCTACCTCTTGCTCTTCCCTTGCTTCTCTTGCCCACGAATCCTCCACCCTTACGGCCGTCTCTCAACCCTATCCAGAGAGAGCTTGCGACTCTCTCTTTCTCTCTCTCTTTCTCTCTCCTTCGCGCACGCCGAATAAACTTCTCCCCCTCTGGCCACCAGTACCTCCTCCTCTTCATCCTCCTTCTCCTCCTCCTCAACCTCCTCCTCCTCCTCTTTCACCAACCACCCTTCGACTCCGCTCAACCTCCTCGCCCACCCTCCAGGGACGCTAATGTCGAGCTAAGTCCTTAAAACCCCTCAGCCGGAGGCCGCCCAGCCCGCAGACCGGAATGGCCTCCATAAGTAACCGGGTTTACACACCCCAAGACCCTATTTCTCACCGTGGAAAAACTGCAGTCAGCTCCGTTGCAACGTCCCTCTCTCTCTCTCTCTCTCTCTCTCTCTCTCTCTCTCTCTCTCTCTCTATCTCTTTCTCTCTCTCTCTCTTTCTCTCTCTTACTCATACACGTGCACACGCACATACCAATACCATTTCACCTACCAAAACCGAAGGCAAGTTACGACTTTCAGGACGGCCGGGCATCGCAAGCTTCGGAGAGCAACTCTTTCTCTTTCTCTCTCTCTCTCTCTCTCTCTCTCTCTCTCTTTCTCTTTTTCTCTTCCACTCCTTTCCTTCTTACCCATCTTTCTCTAACGGGCAGGATTAGGAAGATGAGCTCCCGTGAAAAACGTGAATCTTTTTCTCGAAAGTACCGAAGGGATGCGCTACTCGGACGAGTAATTCTCGATGCTGATTGGACTTCAGTTTCTTAGTCCTCACGAAATCTTTCGAATCAATCTCGAGAAAATCGTACTTTATATACATTTATCTATATATTTATATATTTACGTATATACATATACATACACAATTTATTTACCAATAGAAACACGTACACAAACGTACCCGCATATATACGTGTTTATCAATATAGGATATCTATACTCTCTCGAAAGAGTTCGAGTAAAGGTATCAATGAAAAAAGTTTCGCGTTGAAATTCGTTACATGTATTTATTAAAAAATACGTTCCACTTAAAACGTGATAACAACAACAACAACAACAACAACAACAACAGCAACAACAACAACAACAACAATAATAATAATAATAGTAGTAGTAGTATAATAATAATAATATAATATTATAATCAATAATAATAACAACATTATTACTATTATTAATGTTAATAATATTATAATAATATATTAATAATAAAAATATTATTATCATTACTATTAATTAATAAAATTATTTTTCATTAACAAAGTTAATAATAATAATAATAATAATAATAATAATAATAATAATAATAATAATAATAATAATCGTAGTAGAAAATGAAAAGAGAAATGGAAAGCATAAAACGTGCTTATACAATGGCATCGAGGGTGCAAGTACCTACCTACCTACCTACCTACCCAGTATACCGCTCTCTCTCTCTCTCTCCCTCCACCTTACGAGGAAACTTTACTTTGGGTGACGGTGACTACTTTCACTTTTCCTCGTAATGTTTATGCAGAGCGCCGTGGAAAGTTTCGCGCGAGGCTGCTGCGGATGTGGTAACTTCAACGGCCGCTATGTGTTGTGCCTGCGCTCGCGCGAACACTCTCTCTCTGTCTCTGTCTTTCTCTCTCTGTATCTATCTATCTCTTTGTCTCTCTCTCTCTCTCTGTCTCTCGACTTCCTCTCATTGAAACGATGCATCCTTCAACTACGTACGTACGTAGGTATATACATACATACATACATGCATATATGCATACATAGGTAGATAGGTAGATAGATAGATAGATAGATAGATAGGTACATATGAGATAGACGAGAAAGTTTCAATCGAATATCCACACGTGAGTTATCAAATTGACGAGTTTAATTCGATGGCATTTCGTTCTTTTCTGCGGCTACGAAATCGTTTTCAGATTCCATTTGGGAAAAGATAATATAGAATATTTTTTTTATATCCATTTTACGGATCGATCCTTTGTCGTTTTTTTACATATACATTTTTTTTCTATATATATATATATATATATATATATATATATATATAAATATATCGATGAATAATTATGTTTATTTGTATTGGAAACAATCGAAGAAACAATCGGAATAATATAAAATTATTCCCAATATCCTTTCGTCCTACGTATTTACTTAGATTTTCTTGGAATATTTCCTTCAAGAGGAAGGGGAATTAAAAAATCGTTCCTTTCGACGTTGACCGGTCCCTTTGCTGTGGGAAGCTTTGAAAATTCAGGAAACCCAGGGAGCATGGTAACCCGGGTAGATGGTTGCCAATGTCGCGCGGATGCCTTTGAATACCTGCATGGAAAGGATTTTGCGCCTGAAGCGAATCCTTCGGATTTGAGGTAGTAGTAGACGAAGGGGAGATAGATAGAAAGAGAGAGACAGAGACGAGGAAGGAGAGATATGTAGACAGAGAGAAAGAAAGAGAGAGGGATAGAGATAAATAGAGATAGATAGAGAAAGAGAGAGAGAAAGAGAGAAAGAGAGAGAGAGAGAGAGAGTAAGTCTCTTAAGAGAAGCCGACTAGCGATACCAATATGTATGTCCGTCGTCGTTAGCGACGTTCACTGGATGAACGAACATCCAGAGACGATCTCGAAGCCTGGTACACTCGACTCAATGCCCAGAGGCTTCAAGGATATGAGAGTCTCCTGGCCGCAGGATTCTCTTCGCTCAGAGTCACCATAGGGTCGTCTCGATGGAACACGTCCGCAATCCGTAAAGCGTATTGACGAGCGTAGAGCGACGTTCCAACGCATATACACACGTACACACGTAGACGTTTACTAAACGTACGTATATGGACATGGACTAGTGGTCTCTTGCTAGGTTTCTCATATCGACGAAAACGGATCTTCCTCGTATATTTACGTATAAATGTATGTATGTATGTATGTATGTATGTATGTATGTATGTATGTATGTAAGTGCTATATGTGCTAAATCTCGAGACGCTACCAGATTCGTATCGTACTGGTCTATGTACGCATGTATGTACATATGCATATATATATATATATATATATATATATATATATGCTTGTCTCTATCTCTGTTTTTCGTTCATAGGTGGAATTACGTCATGCTAAAGGACAGGGCAAAGTAGAAATAGGATGGGTCAAGACGTTCCTATCGCTTCGGATGACTTCGAAAGGATTAAAGCCCTGTCGCTACCACTTTAATCTCGTTTGGAGAGAGAGAGATAGAAAGAGAGAGAAAGAGAGAGAGAGAGAGAGAGAGAGAGGGTTGGTTATATTAAAGGATAGGATAGATATATAAAGAGGGACATAGAGACAGAGAGAGATAGAGAGATAGAGAGAGAGAGAGAGAAGATTCCACTTCCCTCCGACACTTTTACATCGGACTTTGGAATACTTGATTAACGTCGCTCGTCTTCTACCAAGACGAAAAGAGCTTCAAAACGTTTTCATTAATGACAACAGGGTTTTTCTCCTCGGCGATGGTTAAGTCCGATGGCACATGCTCGAACGCGTGGATCAAACCCTCTCTCTCTCTCTCTCTCTTTCTCTCTCTCTCTTTCTCTCTTTCGGAAATTTAGGTCGCCCGTTGAATATTCCTAGCGAAGAGTAAAAAAAAGAAGTGGAAAGAAAAAAAATAGGGAGAAGAGGGGGCAATCGATCGGGTACGTGCACAAGAACGTTCGTGTTACTTCGGGAAACAAATCAATTTCGCGATTATTTTTTAACGAGTTCTCTATAGAAAAAAAAAAAAAAAAGAGAAAAAGAAAGAAAGAAAAGAAACAGAATTGGAAGAAAGATTAGAAGAGAGAATGAAAGGAACGAAGACGAAGAGAGGAGAGAAGAAAAATTAAGAAACGGACAACGAAGAAAGGAAAAAGGCGATGGGCAGAACGAAAATAGATACATAAATAGATAGATAGATAGATAGATAGATAGATAGATAGATAGATAGATAGATAGATAGATAGATAGGTGGATTGATGGATAAAAGAAACTAAAAATAAAGAAAGAAAAAAAGAAAAAAAGCGGAGCTAAAGAAAAGAAGAAACTTTGTCGGGTGAACGGTGAAGTTCGTACGTACGTAAACAATTGTCGGAGGGATATCTTCAATCTCCATTGAAGGGGGTTGAGTTTAAAAGAAAGATGGAGGACATGGAGAGGATGGAAAGGGTTTTGCGTCAGTGTTGTGTGTTAGGGTGGTAACAGTGAGGTGGGAGAAGAGGAAGGGTAGTAGGGGGGGATCCGCAAAAGGGATGTAGAAAAGACGTAGGGAGGCAGCAGAGACTGGCGGGAAGTTAGAAAGAAAAGAGGGAATAAGGAAAGAGAAAGAGATGGACAGACGGACAGAGAGAGAGAGAGAGAGAGAGAGAGAGAGAGAGAGAGAGAGAAAGCGAGGTCGATGTGTTGCGGAAGGAACGTTACTACGTGTCAGGGGTTGGACTTGGAGAGAGAAAAGTGTGTCTCTGTGGCACGAGGGGTGCCGTTTCTCGCGACCTCCTACCCCTTTGCCAGTCAGTCAGGCCTGCCCACGTAGCTGAGACGTGCGGTAGGTTAGGGTTGTCTGGAAAGGGCGGCGTAAGAGAAGAGGGAGACGGGGTGAGAGAGAGAGAGAGAGAGAGAGAGCTTTACGACCCTCGTGGATGCTCGGAGCTCCCCTCCGAACGATGCGGAGCGCCGCGAGAGAACCCCTCCGTCACCTTCACCCCTCCTCCTTCTCCTCCTACGTTCTCGACACTGAGCGTTCTATTGGGGTAGGTTCCGCTGGCCCCATTATTATGTCGTGCACCGGCGACCAGGAGGGCGCGGTTAAATCCGGATGAATGCGAACGGACGCTGAATGCCTCTCGACGAATGCCACGAGCCTTCTCGGATCAACGTGTACAAGAGCGTTTTCCTCGCTCTATCTCTCTCTATCTGTCTTTATCTATCTTTATCTTTGTTCTTTCTCTCTCTCTCTCTCTCTCTCTCTCTCTCTCTTTCTATCTTGGAGGAAGAAGAAGAAGAGAGGACGTTTTCGATGCAACTGCAACCTTTTCCTCTCCATCTCTATTTCTCTCTTTCTCTTATGACGATAAACGACAGGTGAAAGAGTCTTTTCAAAAATACGTTTGATTTCGTTCAACGACATGCCTACGAAAAATTCTCCTTGATACTTCGTTATCGTTATTTTCTTCTTTCCATTTTCATCCTTTCTTTCTACCTTGTTTCTCCTCTCTCTCTCTCTCTCTCTCTCTCTCTCTCTCTCTCTCTCTTCATACATCTCTCCCTTTTTAGTTTCTCCTCAAAACCAAAAGCAACGATCATCACGAAGATCTTGCCGCCGACGAATATACAATGATACTACAAGTACATTAAACTTACACGATATGTCGGTACGTCTTCGGAACGGATATTCCCGACAATGAAGTGCAACGAAAGTCTGATAGAACTGATGGAGGAAAAGAGCTAAAGAGAGACACAGATAGAGAGACAGATAGAGATACGGAAAGAGATAGAGAGAAGTAGACAAGGAGGGAAAGAGGGAGTAGAAAACTCCCACCGGTAACGAGACGAGGAACAACGAATTCCGATGCGGAGTGATACACGGCCCTGGCCCGACGCCAGGGTTTACGCTGCAAAATTGCACTTCCACCTCGGCGCCCCGTCGTTCTCTCCGTTGCTACGACCAAACCCCCCTAGCCCCTTTCCCTAACCCCCCTCTTTCCACCCCTCTCTCTCGTTTCGTCCCTTTTCCATCTTTCTCTCTCTCTCTCTCTCTCTCTCTCTCTCTTTCTCTGTCTCTCTATCTATCTATGTATCTATCTATCTCTTTCTCTTTCTCTTTCTCTTTCTCTTTCTGTCTCTCTATCTACCCATTCTCATCCTACTCTCGCGCCACGTCGACTCCTCGATAATGCAACTCGCCGCGATTTTGCTTGTCTTCGCGACTGACGTTTTCACGTTTAACTTCGTCTCCTTCCAACTATCATGTTCGCTCTCTCTCTCTCTCTCTCTCTCTCTCTCTCTTTCGTTCTGTTGGTCGGTCGGTCGGTCGGTCGGTCGGTTGCTCTCTGTTGAGTTTTCAGTAACTTTCCGTGTGCTTGTCGTTTTACGATTGATACGAGGAACAAATCTGGACGTTTGAATTAAAAAAAAAAAAAGAAGAAAAGAAGACAAAGAGTATAGAAAGAAGAAGAAATAAAAAGGGATATAAAAGGAAGGAGAAAAAATAACGAGTTCGATCTAGCCAAACCAACAATAGTTATCATCTTGATTGCATTTCGATTATGTATGTGTCTACGTATGTACGTACGTAAGCGAATTTATGTATGTATATGTACGTTCGCGTGTGACAAAGTCTTCTGATTAGTTAAGTGAAACATAATAAATTACATGAAATCTTCTGAAAGAAAAGATTCAAGCGAGGATTTACATCGAGTTTCTTTCCTTCTTGATTCTTTTTTCTTTTTACATTCGATCGTTTCAAAAAAAGAAAAAAGAAACAAAAAGTACGAAAAGGGAAAAATAAAAATCTACGAAGAACGAGTTAAGTCGTTTTTTCTTTTGACGTTTGTTGCCGTCTTTGAATTGTTATAAAAAAAAAAAAAAAAAAAAAAAAAAAAAAAAAAAAAAAAAAAAAAGAGAGAGAGAGAGAGAGAGAGAGAAAGAAAAAGAAATGTGATCTCGATTGAACGAAATTTATCGGTACTCGAACTGATAAATTACTTTTAAAAAAAACTTTTTAAAGAAGTAAATGAACGAGAAAGAAAAATAATAATTAAGAAATTGTTTCTTGATCGATCGGAAATAAAACATTTCCACGCGTTATCTTCCAATGATAATACCAACGATAAGAATAAGATATTAGGGAGGAAAGTTGGTTGTAAGTTTTTTTTTCTTTTTTTTTTTTTTTTTTTTTTTTTTTTTTGCGATTACGTTCAACGAACAAAGCAAAATGTGTAAAAGCCCCTCGTCGGTCGTCATTGCTCGTCGTAGTCGTCGTAGCTGTCGTAGCCATCGTAGCTGTCGTAACCGGGGTGGAGAAAGGCGGAGTAAAATGATTCTGTAGGGGTTGAACGTTTCCCCTTCGCTTATAACTTTACGTTATGTCATATGGTGGTAGCATAGAGAGAAAAATATATATATATATATATATATATAAACAGATAGAGAAAAAGAGGGAGAGAGAGAAAGAACACCCTATGAGAGTTTTACGAACGCCATTTTAAAAATGGCAGAAGATTCAAATGCCTTACGATCTTGCAATATTAATAGAATAAAATTAATGATAAAAAGTAACAACAAAAACAACGACGACAACGATAGAATTTATAGAATAAGGTAAAAAACTGAAATATAATCTCGCCTTTGGTTATAGAATATAGGTATAGTTATACATCATGAAAGATTAACTTGGCAATAGAGAGAGAGAGTTTGTAAAGACAGACAGAAAGAGAGAGAGAGAGAGAGAGAGAGAGAGAGAGAGAGAGAGAGAGAGAGAGAGAGAGAGAGAAGAGGAGTACGGTGTAGTACGTAAGTAAAAGAGAAAGGGGGATGGTGGAGTGGTGGGGTTTATGCAAATGCAAAAGGAACTCTCTTGGCCCTCCAACCCAGAGAAAGAAAGAGAGGGAAAAGGAGAAGGAGAAAGAGAGAGAAAGAGAGAGAGAGAAGATCCCAACACGCGTTCCTGACCTGGTGCTGTCACGACTTTAGAACAATGGCGTCGATATACATGTCTCATTTATATACACGTATTCCTCGATACGGTGTACGCTCTTGGATACGAACGGAGATCCTCGTGCACGACGACGAGTCCCGAAGGAGGATATCCTCCTTCTACAACCCCTTGTCCTGATAAAATCCTTCCAATGGAAATCAATTCGATAGAGAGAGAGAGAGAGAGAGAGAGAGAGAGAGAGAGAGAGAGAGAGAGAGAGAGAGAGAGAGAGAGAGAGAGAGAGAGAGAGAGAGAGAGAGAGAGAGAGAGAGAGAAAGAGAGAGAGAGGAAGAGGGGAAAAGAGGGAGAAGTTAAGCTAGATCATTTATCATCTATATTATTGTACCATGAGTATCACGACTGTCCTCCCGTGCGACCAATTAACGTGCCTAATTAATCATCGATTCAAATCGTCGAGCAAATACCACGTCGCATTTATGATAGAATACGTGTGCGAAGTTAATGATCTCTTGTCTAAACGAGAAAAAAAAAAGAGAAAAAAAAGAAGAGAAGGTAAAAGGGAAAAAAGAAAAGGATAGGGATCGACCGGGAGATACGTACTAGTATACGCGTTAGGGTAGGTCAAAAAAAGTTTCTAGCTGGGTCAAAAGTTTTTGACCGGGCCAGAAAGTTCCTAGGATTATTCTTGAAAATCAATCGTCTGGCCCTTCTTTTCCAAGACTTTTCTCTGCTCGCTCGCGCTATTGGTACTATGTAAGTTTTGCACAAAGCCATGCTACCTTTAGTTTTACCGTCTAAACGGAATAATAAAAAAGAGAAAAAAAAAAACAAAAAAAACAAAAGAAAATTATTCCGAAGAGGTTTCGAAGAGAAGCTAAAAAAAAAAAAAAGAAAACGAAAGAGGGATAGATCGATCGATCGATCGATCGTTTGAACTTAGAATCGCTAAGAAACTTTTCACTCGAACACTGTGCAACGATATCATTGAATAAATCAAGAAGGATGACGATTACAAGGGACGTTTAAAGCAGGAAAAAAAATTATCGGATTAATCAGGACACGCTACGTATATACTTACATACGTAACTACGCGTACACTTGCATCACGTATAATATTACACTTCGTAGACATTTCGAAAGGAAAAAGATTGAAGAGGCAAAAAGAAGGAAGACAGAGACAGTAAAAGAAATCAAAAATCAAAAAAAAAAAAAAAAAGAGAGAGAAAATCGAGGTGAGATTTTATTCTTTTATTTTCGTATTTTTTTTCTTTCTTTTTTCTTCCGAGCTAACATAAGGAAAAGAAGGGTAGGTATTGATTCCCGTCGATGTTACGTAGGGGATGGTGAAGGGAAAGGAAGGAAGGAAGGAAGGAAGGAAGGAAGGAAGAAAAGAAGGATGGGGGAGAAGAGTGGAGAGAGAAAGGGATGCATTTTGCTCCAAGGCAGAAGAGAAAGAGAGTTAAAAGGGAAGGGGGTAAGAAAAGTTGGTTCGCGATCGGGTTGGGCAGGGTGAAGGGGAGGGGGTTGATTCTCGTTTTACGGCACCTAGCAAACTGGAACGTGCGACCAGCTTATTATAAGTCAAGCGAGGAAGGCCGGCTGTCTCTTTCTCTCTCTCTCTGTGTCTCTCTCTCTCTTTCTCTCTTTCTATGAAAACTTTATGTTTTTGGGAGAGGAAAGGAAGAGGGAGGAGACTCTTTCTGGGACAAGGGACTCTCGAGTAAACTCGATCTTCATCGAACCATCAACCCTCTTCCTCTTCCTCTTCTTCTTCATCATCATCTTCTTCTTCTTCTTCTTTCTCTTTCTCTTCCTCATTCTCCTCCTCTTCTTCCTCTTCCTTTTTTTCTTTTTTCTCTGTTCTTTTTTTTTTCGTTTTCGTCTTCCTCTTTCTCGTCCTCTCTTTCTTTTCGTCAGTTAACGAACCCGGCCGTGCGTCGCTCGGAGAAAAATTTCAACGATTCCCCCTTACGAATTTAATAACCGTAAAGGGTGAGTGCGGGATTTATGGGGGAACGGTCCTGGTTTGAAGTAAAAAGGAAAAAAAAGAGAAAGAAAAGAGAAAATACAAAAATAAGAAGAAACTACGACTCGTAGGGAGCATGAAAAGGGAGCTATTAATTCGATCTCCTTCTATTTAGATATCTTCGAAGGATCAGAGAGATGGAGAAAGAGAGAAAGAGAGAGAGAGAGAGAGAGAAAGAGATGTGCACGGATATAAACGAATCGATCGTACCAAGTATTTAAACGGTAATGCTTAGATTCTGGTTTCTTGAAACGAGGGTAAGAAGGAAAAAGAAAAAGCAGAAGAGGAAAAACAAAAAGAAGGACGAGAAGAAGAAGAAGAAGACGACGACTACGACGACGAAAAGAAGAAGAAGAAGAAGAAGAAGAAAAAGAAAAAGAATGAGGAGGAGAAAGAGGAGGAGGAGGAGGAG
>NC_057686.1:1299822-1306296 GCF_014466175.1 Vespula pensylvanica
AGGAGGAGGAGGAGGAGGAGGAGGAAGAAGGAGGAGGAGAGATAGAGAACGTAGGAGTTCAAATGGTCGGGCCGTGGTCCAAGGAGATATATAAGAGGGGTAATTTATTAGGGCCGGAGGCGTGCTTCTAGAGAAGCACCACCACTACTACTACCACCACCACCACCACCACCACCACCACCACCACCACTACCACCAACTGCAGGAAACCTAGGCAGGATGGTTTTAGAACCATCGTAAGGGGGTTGCCCCGAGACGATTCTGAATGCGAACGAAGAGGCGACGTTGCCGGCGCACTGTCGTTCTTGGTTGGTGGTGCGGATCTCGTTACGTGCGAGAGTTCACGGGTCACGCGAGAATCGTGAACTCTTCGCGCGAAAGAAAGACAGGAGGTGTGTGTGAGAGAGAGAGAGAGAGAGAGAGAGAGAGAGAGAGAGAGAGAAGGAAAGTAACGATAAGTTGTCTCCGTTCTTCCTTTATCTTCGCATTAATAATCCTCGAGAGCATTGGGGGCCTCCTACCTTGAACGTTCTTCCTCCTTCTCCGATATTTTTACGACTAGTCGCGACTATGGTTTTTGCAAATGTGCCAGAAAAGGTAGGTCGGTTCTTCGGTACCATCGCGGGAATATAATGATTCGATTTTATAGAGAAAAAGATGGAGAGAGAGAGAGAGAGAGAGAGGGATAGTAAGCGATTAAAATGTGACAAAGAAAAAAGTTTCGACTTGAATATTATTTATTCAATAATCTATGTAGATGTATCATATACAGTAATATTTTTAAACGGATATTGAAAGAAATGAAAAAATATATATATATGTATATATGTACACGTCGATATTGTATAATAGATTAGTCACTTTGAAATGAATATTTGCGAGAACTTGACTTCGTGTACGTATCTCTTTCTATAGTTTTAACATATTTTCGTTGTCGTGTCATCTCCTACCCTCCTCTCTCTCTCTCTCTCTCTCTCTCTCTCTCTCTCTCTCTCTCTCTTTCTATAGAGTATATAAATATACATATACGTACACATGTATATACATCTTCTGCACTATGTATGTACTTTACATCCTCACAGTGTCGTCTTTCTTACTTTCCTACTTCATCCTTCTCCTGACGGCAGATTTATGCGTGTACGCGGGGGTTACGCAACGAATCGTATGCTGTTATATACATAAACGCACATATATAAAACTATATACACATATACATATCTAGTCAACGCGTACTTACATATTACACTCGCTCGACCTCGACGTACTACTATACGTACATATCTACGTATCCACGTAGTACAGAGAGTGAATAGTACGCGTCGCTTACGTTACATTATGCGGGATGATACTATACACGTAGAAGACGATACTTGCTTACGCTCGAAATATGCGGGATAAACTCGAAGAAATATCTCAACGCGAATCAGCTAGATATTATTCTCTCTATCTTTCTCTCTTTCTCTATCTATCTATCTATCTATATCTATCCTTCTCGGTTTTACACTTCTTCTTCTTTCCAAATCACCCGTTAGAAAAATATTCTTTCTTCCTTGAGAAAACACTAAGATTCTCTCTCTCTCTCTCTCTCTCTTTTTCCGTAAAATTCCCTACACCCTTTGTTTCCTTTCCCTTCCATTCATATCTATACACACACACACACACACACACACACAGTCATACACACATATTATATAGTGGTATATGTACGGCTTGCGTAAGTATCGTACAAAAGACGAACTTGTTCTATCTCTTTCACTCCTATTCTCTATCTCTCTCTTTCTCTCTTTCTCGTTCATTGAGCTTCGAAGAAGACGCGAGCGCGTATTCCTGGCATTCGAGATTCCATAGATTGCTACCGAAAGTACAATTCTTCTCTTCGGTATTATCGAACGGATGATATCACACATTGCCAGCAATGATTATTTCTCTTAGCCTTACGTCCGCCATTTTTTACTTTTTAAGATTGCTCGCGAAACGTTTGGGAAATGTTTTCTTTCCAACTTTTAGGAAATAGGTAGATAATAAGAACGATTATGGAAATAATTACAAAATTATGAGAGAGAGAGAGAAGAGTGATATGTTAAACGACTAAAGAGATTTAAACAAGTTCAGAATTAATCCTATCGAGAAATATTTATATACGTATTTATATTTATATTATATTTATTATTTTATATAAGTTTTCTAACTTATAATATACTACTAACTACTACTACGTACGTACGTTTAAGAAATAAATAAATAAATAAATAAATAAATAAATAAATATTTGACATCCTGTAAAAATTGTATACTCGTATATTATCAAACTATAGAGTTACATTAAATAATGTATTTATTGATACGTGTTGAAAAAATGAAAAAGGATCTAAAAATCCGAACAGATATGTATATAGATCTTAAAAGAAAGAAGAGATACGAATATAAAATAAAAATAGAATGAAATAAATGAAAAAAAAGAAAAAAAAAAAAGAAAAAAGAGATGTTTTAACTCCGAAAGCAAAAATTTTATTGGTACGTACGTGTTATCCTTCGTACGTGTGCGTTGTTGTTAGAAGAGGCGAATGCATGATCGTTAAATTAATTTATTACTATTATACTTGGAAAAGAGAATCAGGTTCGAGAATCAGGATAGACGATCAGGAAATGTAAAGCCTAGCGCCTACATTCCTGGAATCTTACTCTCTCAGCATCATCGTAACTATATCTCTATGTACGAATGTAGTTATGTATATACGTATGTACATATAAACGTTTCAAGGCACATCCACCTAATCGGCATTACCTAACATCGGAGATTTACGTGATCGTCTGCCGCTTTTACGAGAGTGTATATGTATATATTCTTTCTCGCTCTCTCTCTCTCTCTCTTTCTCTCTTTCTCTTTCTGTTTGTCTGTCTTTGTCTCTCTTTTTAACTAACATATATAAAATGTTATCAATCTAAGTTTAATAATACCATATACGTATATCTAAAATCAATTAATGTAATGTTCACTAACTGAATAAATTGTTTATTCGAATCGAATATATATATATATATATATATATATATTATATGTATATTCATATATATATATATATATACCTCTTTAAGAATAAGAATTCCTAATAGATGATTAATCTCGATAATTGTAATCTGATCAGTATAATTCCATTGAAAATTGCAAATAGTTTTCTAGTTGAATATCATGTATTAGAAAATATCAAAGAGATGACGATATGTCGAACTAAGAGATTCGATCTATCATGATGACGTCTTCTATTGCCACGTGCCAATTTCGCTGCTGGTTTCTTCACATCTATACGATAATGATCGAGTTGGCTAATGATCGATCGATCTTGAATATATTACATTGACTTAAGACAAAGAATCGAATGTTAATGGATCGTTCGTGTATCGAATTCTTTTTCTTCGCGTTTCTTAAAACATATTTTTTATCTCATTCCCTATCTCTTTCTTTCTCGATTACTTGGAAAAAGATTTTAAACGGCATCGTTCTCTTAACGATGCACTTACGTCATATATATATATATATATATATATATATATATATATCGTAGTATATATAAACGAATGTCGACTGCGCCCGATTTCGAGCGATCATTATAGTTCTATCGTCGGCTCGTTAGCGATAAAGAGGAAGCTGCTGGTTAACTGAAAATATGGAATTTTCCGATGTCCTCTTTATTCTATATATATCTTTCTCTCTTTCCCTCTCTCTCTCTCTCTCTCTCTCTCTCTCTTTCGTTCTTCAAGTATTACAAAAAAAAAAAAAGAAATAAAAGATGGTATAAACCAATCCGTTTTTAGCGATTACTCTTCTAGCCCTCTCTACCTACCCCATCGTCCCATCCCATCCCATCCTATCCCATCCCCATCCCCTGCGCTCAGCATCCCTTGACGTAGATTTTATTATATTACAAGAATACTCGTAAGAGTTTCTTCTCGTTCGAGACGAATAAGGAAAAGAAAGAGATAACAAAGGATAGAATGTAAGAGGACGAGAGAACGAGATAGAGAAAGAAAGAAAGAAAGAAAGAGAGAAAAAATAGAAAAACAAAGAGAGAGAGAGAGAGAGAGAGAGAGATTTTTGTTTGAAAATAGAAAAGCACCGAAATCGGCGCCTATGCATACACCTGTGTGTATAGGAGTGCCCGCGTAAAGTGCAACCGCACGATTCGCGCCGAAGCACTCGGCTATCCTTTCGAGAAGGACTAGGAAGAGATAGAGGAGATAGAAGAGGAAGAGGAGGAGGAGAAAGAGGAAGAGGAGGAGGAGGAGGAGGAGGAGGAGGAGGAGGAGGTGGTACCACGGCAAGGAAAATCGTTGCCGAGGATTACCCGTTAGACCCAAGCTCGGCATAAACGTCGAACCACTTTATTCGGCGTCGGTAACTAGACTCGCTTCGTAAGAGCTAACGTAGTAGGAGTGCGAGAGAGAGAGAGAGAGAGAGAGAGAGAGAGAGAGAGAGGGGAAGAGAGATGAAAGATATAGGAATGGATAGAGAACGAAAGAGAGAGAGAGAGAGGGAGAGGGAAGTAGTAGTGTAGTAGTAAAAGAAGAAGAAGGAAAAGAGAGAAGAGAAGCTTCTGGCAGTAGTGTTACTGCTCGTTCTGCTAGTGGTGGTGATAAAAGAGTAGAAGAAGAGAAACAGAAAGAGAGAGAGAGAGAGAGAGAGAGAGAGGAGGGTGAATGCGGCGTTTAGGCGATGAAGGGTGAGAGGGGGCTAGGTAAAGAGGAGGATGGTCGTCGTACGGATGGACGGTGCTGAAGGTGGTTCGCTAATGTCACGCCGCGTTCCTAGAACCCTCCGCACGCTGAAATTAGATTACCGCGAGATTGCTGGCCCTTCTCTCCTCTGCCCTCTTCTTCTTCTTCTTCTTCTTCTTCTTCTTCTTCTTCGTCTTCGTCTTCTTCTTCGTCTTCTTCTTCAAACGTAGTAGTTCCTCTGGCTCTTGTCTGCCTTCTCCTTTCGTCGTCCTCGTCGTCCTCGGAGTCCTCATCGTCCTCGTCGTCGTTGTCGTCGTTCTTAGAGTCTTTCTCTCCTTCGCATCGTCACGGAGAACGAAACCTACCCGGTGGGCTCCTCTCTCTTTTTTCTCTTTCTATGTATATGCGTGTATGTGTGTCTCTTTCTCTCTTTCGTTCTCTGTATCTTTTTTATATGCATGTTATGTGTGTGTGTGTATGTCTGTCTGTCTGTCTGTCTGTGTGTGTGTGTGTGTGTTGGTACGAGAGAGTAGCAGTACCAGCAGCTAACGAGAATAATGTTTTCGCGTCTTGAAACCATCCAACGTGCCTACGCATGTGTTGTAAGTGGGAGAAGAAGGATAGATAGAACGAGAAAGAGAGAATGAGAGATAATGCGTGAGAGTGCGTCGACGTATACGTGTGTTCGTATCACCTACGCAACTGATGGCATGCAGAATGGAAAGTAACGATATCTACCGCACGCTATTTCTACGAACTCATCTCGAATCTCAATCCTCTTCTTCTTCGCACGCATGCACGCACGCACGCATGCACGCACGCACGCACGCACGCACGTACGCACGCACGCAGGTATGCACGCAGGTAGGTAGACACGCACGCATGTATGCACGAACGAACTCACGTATTACTTACTTGCGAAAAAAAGGCCCGATCGGATAAACAGATGTTGTATACGAATCGACACGCACGCACGCACGCATTCACCTTTCTTTTCTGTCTTTTTATTTTCTTATTTTTTTTAATTTTATTTTTTGTTCTTACTCGAACCTACCGATTTTGATCCTTTGATCCCTTAAATCTCTTCTCTCTTTCCCTCTAATTATATCTCTTCTTCTTTCTTTCATTCCTTTTTCTTTTTATTTTCAAATTAACCACGACGAAAGAATCGACTAGCAATTATTTTCTTTTTCGATCGAGAGAAATAATAAAATATTTACTCGTCAATGATTAGAGATAATTAAGAAGCAAGTTCATGAAGTTACATGAGAGAGAAAAAGCGTGTGTGTGTGTGTGTGTGTGTGTGGCTCGACGAAACTTTTCGATAAAAAAGTTTTTCGAATAAACTACCCGAATGGCGGGAATTAATTTATATATTTAACAGATAGAATTCATTACTATTGACCTTATTTTCTAATGTCCCACGATATTTGTCGTGTACTCGAGAGAAATTATTGTTTTCTTTTATTCTTTCAATTAATTAATGTTACAATGATAAATGTAATAAAGGAAAACGAAAGGAAAGAAACTTGTAGTTATCGACCCCGTATTAATTATAATTTCGTTAATTTTTAACGAAAAATATATTCCAAGACTTCATTTTCATTACGATTAATTCGATAGTTTCAGATAACATAATTAGATAACGTAATTACTATTTAAAAACTCATCTATTTATTATTAATATATCTAATTCTTAGCTAATTTATTATTACCAAAATTCATTGTGATTTCGATAATTCTAAAAAAAAAAAAAAAAAA
>NC_057686.1:1306396-1312358 GCF_014466175.1 Vespula pensylvanica
AAAAAAAAAAAAGAAAAAGAAGAACAAGATGACGAGGACGATGACAACAAATGATGATGACGATGATGATGACAAAGATGATGAACAAGAATAAGAAGACGAAGTAGACAAGAGACTCGATAGAAACGGGTTAACGTTTTGCGGTAGATTTTGCGGTAGAAGAGCCCAGCATCCGGGACGAACTATTAATTTCCTTTCGGTCTCACCGATTTCCGCGGGCACCCCACCCACCGCGTAATCTTCTTCGCTGATTCGACGAAGATTCAATGCTGAAGTTTGCGTGTGGTAGATGCGCGACGGGAGATCCTACTTGCGATCTCGCTCGATCCTTATCTCGAAAACGGATATCCGTTTTGGACTGTCTGCTTGCTTGCTTGCTTGCTTGCTTGCTTGCTTGCTTACTTGCTTGCTTGCTTGCCCATCTAGCCAAATCTTTTCAATCGAATTCGTTCGATCGAGATTCGATTCGAGATTTTCTATTCTGTCGATTCATGACATTTTCTAAATAGAGTTTGCCTTCGATTTTAATTAATTGTATGTTGTGTGTGTGTGTGTGTGTGTGTGTGTGTAAATATTATAAACGTAGATATATGATTCAGACGATGATTCAATAAATGATACGAGTAAGAATATTTCTATATAAAATATGTTAATAGCTAGTATTCTTAATATTGTATTTTTATAAATATCATTCGATTATTATAATTCAGATAAATCATATATTATTGATAAAAATGTACTACGGTGTAATAACAACAAAAAGATATATACATACACGCACACATATATAAAATACACTAACATTAAAATGATACTAACAGTATAACAAATATTATAATATTACACAAATTGAATAATTATTATTAATAATTAATATAAATACAAAAACGATACATTCATACACACACACACACACACACACACACACACATATATAAAATATTATAATTAATATATTTTATTTACTACATATAAGGTATTACCGTAAATTTACTTCTACGGATAATAGCTGTAGATTCGAAGATGAATTTACGATCTAAGCTCGCGATCTTC
The DNA here is from genome assembly GCF_014466175.1 of Vespula pensylvanica. Lineage (NCBI taxonomy): Eukaryota > Metazoa > Arthropoda > Insecta > Hymenoptera > Vespidae > Vespula > Vespula pensylvanica. Next base: position 1,307,450 of record NC_057686.1, read on the forward strand.
GTTTTCTAATACGGTCGATCTAGTCGGTGTGTCGCTATCAACTTGAAATTCTCGTGAGGGTCTTAATAACAAAAGTTTCCCCTCTTGTACGATCGACTATGGCAACGCGTACGATCTCTTAGTCGTCGTTGTTCAGCGCATCGTGAACGCGCGCGCTCGCGCGCTACGGACTCTTCAAGTATCGTCTTACAGCTTACGAAGATTTCGCTTGTATACTCGCTTCTGCGATCCGACTACCATCCGCCCACGTGCCTCTACTATCCTCTCTTTTAGTTTCTTTCTCTTTCTCTCTGTCTCTCTCTCTCTCTCTTTCCGTCTGTTTCTCCTTCTCTTTCTCTTCTTATCGCTAATCTGATATACGAGTTTCTTTCTCAATTCATTTTATTTTTCGTTTCATTTTCCTTTGATTCTCCTTTTTTTCTTCCCTCTTTTCATTCTTTTTCTTTTTCTTTTTATCTTCGTCAATTAATTAATTTGTTTATTTATTTATTAATTTATTTATTTATGTTTCATGGAATTTGTTTTTCATGGAATTAGTTTCCGACGAACGAAAGAGTTTGAAAAATACTACATAAATGCGAATTAATTATCGAATTATTATTTTAATGATACATCTCAATGATTTATTTAAATCGATTATATTTTCATCGATTTAACGTCCCGTTTGTTTCAATGATTGAAAGGTTTCTTTTTCCTTCTTTTTTTTTATCGTTCTACTTTTATACTCATTTTGGTCAGTATTTTTGATTATTAATTAACTAACGAGTGAGTATATTGTCAAATAAATGATCAATATATATATATATATATATACATATATAATAATAATATGAATATTTCGGATCGAATATTTGTAATAAAATGTCAATAGATTTCGTAATAAGTGGTCAGTATAAATGATCAATTATTAATTGGTCAGTATTAAATAATAAAACGTTTGGATTACATCTTTATGTTTGTTATAAATACTGAGTTTTTTCTTTATTTTTTTAAATATTAATCTGTGTAGAATTTACTTAAAATACTGATTAGAAAAAGAATATTAAAAAATATTACTCCAACGAATATTACATTATAACAGCCCATCTCAACGAAAATTGAATTCGAACGATCTAATATGAAACAGCGAGTAGATAAATTATCCAACGATTTAATTCCAAATCATTTCCCTTTATCGACGCAATTATCGATCATAAGAAAATCGGAATTCCTCATTAATAACGATTCGAATCGATCTAATAACGAAATAATATTCAACGATGATCACTAACAATCAAACTCATTCGATGATTCACTTAGAACGCGTATATTCGTATTACGTACTTTCCTTCCTGTCGAATCTATCTAAATCACGAACAAAATGCTAAAGTAATCGAACGAACTTTTCGAAGAAAAAAAGAAAACAAGAGAAAGAAAAGAAAAGAAAAAAAAAAAAAAAAGAATAATCCCATCGAATAACCTCTAATAAATTTCATACGCATACGTTAAACTATTAGGAAAAAAAAAAAAACCGATCGACCTTGTAGTTAGAATCGAATGCAAAAAAACGAAAAAAAGAGAGAGAGAGAGAGAGAGAGAGAAAAAAAGAAGGAAAAAAAATCTGGCTTTTACGATTCGAATTAAATGGGGAAGAGGGAGGAGAGATAGGGGGTAGGGAAAATCTATATAACAAGATAGTTTTCGACGATTAATGATCGTCGAAAGCTATCGAATGATTTGCTTCGTTGCAGAGCACCCTCTCTCCCTCTCTCTCTCCCTCCCTCCCTCACTCTCTTCCTCTCTCTCTCTCTCTCTCTCTCTCTCTCTCTCGCTCTGGAAAGGTTGGCTGTCGCGGGAATATCTATTCCAGCGTGGACAAAAAATGTTTACCAAGCGAACGGGACCGGGGTTGGCACGGGAGCATGGCGTGCATCCAATAACCGTTTCGCAAAGGGCCAGGCAGGGTCAGTTTTCAACTCGACGCTGTATAACAGCGCATATCCATTTACTACTTCAGGATTGTTTATAGCGTGCGTGCCGTAGGTCGGAGCTTCCATCAGACTCGACGAAGCCAAGTGTTTCCTATCGTTTCCAGTACTCCTCCACCTCCTCCTCCTCCTCCTCCTCCTTCTCCTCTTCCTTCTCCTCCTTCTCCTCCACCATCTCCTTTTCCTCATCCTCCTCCTCCTCCTCCTCCTCCTCCTTCTTCTTCTTCTTCACCACCACCATCACCACCTAGGTATTCCTCCTACTACTTCAACAACCACCACAATCATCACCACCATCTCCTTCTTCTCATCCCTTTTCTTTTTTTTTTTTTCCTTTTCTCTCTTCCTCTCTTTCTCATTTTCTGTTTCTCTCTCTTTCTCTCTTTCTATGTCTCTCACATATTTCCTCTGACTCGTCTTTTCCTCATTCGCGAGCTTTCTACTACTATAGACGTCCGACGTCCGACGTTGGAATTCGAAAGTATGATTGGTGAACGATGAAAAATGAACGCAGTGCGAATGATTAATACATCTCGCTATATCTGCCTAATATAAATTTTTTTTCGTTTTTAATAAGTGTATTTATTTTCAAACATACATTTATTATTCAATTCTTAATAGATAGATAGATAAATGGATAGATAGAGAGATAGATAGATAGATAGATAGATAGGGAGATGTACACGTTGAGGACATCGGCTTTTTTAATATGGGTGTATGTACGTGTTTTTCTTTTTCTTTCTTTCTTTTTCTTTTTTTTTCTTTTTTTTTTTTTTTTATACGAAATCAACATTTTGTATATATGTATGACGTATGACTGTTAACGCATATTTATAGAATTAGACAAAAGACGTAGAATTTCTTTTCGTTTATCACACGATTATTATTATTGTTTCTTTGTTCTTCTTCTTTTTTTATCATTACCGTCACGATGGAAATAAAAATACGTATGCTTTTAAAATATCACATATATTTCCAAGCAATGTCGCTATATCTACTATTTCAAAAATGTCGGGATATTTTCTTTTCAAACAAATGTTAATAGGCTGTATTAATATGATACAAGATATATAATGAAATATATATGTATATATGTATATATATATATATATATATATATACACACACATAAAATATAAGATACTAATAAGATATAAGATACAAGATATATAATATAATGTATCAAACAAGATAATCAATAGTAACTATCGACAATTGTCAATTTCCTTTTTTTTAAAATTATTCTCTCTCTCTATATATGTATCTCTCTATGTCAATTTAATAAATCTTCCGGTAGTACGCTCTACTTATTCATTTCTGAAAGATGAAGATCCGATTAGAAACAGAATAACAAAAAGAAGAGAAAAAAAGGAGAAAAAAAGTGAAAGAAGCAAACAAACAAAAAAAAAAAAAAAAGAAAAGAAAGAAAAGAGAGAAGAAAGAAGAAAGAGAGGAAAGGAAAAAGGAAAAAAACTAGTAAGCGCACGACTCGTCGAGGTGCAACGATATGCGTCGAAGAGTGTCGATGCGTGATGCACTGCCTGGGTCGTTTCATTCCGCGCGTGTCTAATGCGTGGGACAGTACCGTACAATTTTACTTAGTTTCACGAGAAAATCGTTCCTCTTCTTGTTTCTCGCTTGATATAGAAGAGAAGAAGAGAAAGAAAGAAAGAAAGAAAGAAATAAAGAGAAAGAAGTAGAGAAGGATAGACAGATAGACAGAGAGAGAGAGAAAGAGAGAGAGAGAGAGAGAGAGAGAGAGAACGCCCATTACCGATCGCTTACGGTCACGATCCGTTTTCCCGGCTTCGTGATTATCTTTCTTTCGGGAAAATAACGGTACTTGTTTGCTTTCCGTCTTTCTTCTTCTTCTTCTTCGTTCTTCTTTTTTATAGCTTTTCTCTTTTTCTTCTCCCACCACCCTTCCCATTCCATCCCTAGTTTCTTCAAGATGATCTAACAGATTCATGCTGGATCAACGTTGTAAAACAAATGCACGGAGAAGGTATGGTAAAGATGGACGAGTGTTTAACGTCGATAAGGGCAAAAAGTGATTAATTTCATACTATGCTAATACGAACACGCGGAGAATAAGAGATAGAGAGAAAGAGAGAAAGAGAAAGAAAGAAAAAGAGAGAGAGAGAGAGAGATAATGAAAGAGAGTGATAGAATGATAGAGGTAGATGGGAAAAAAATTAATGCAAGACAGAAAGAGAGAGAGAGAGAGAGAGAGAGAGGGAACGAGCGAGTGCATCGTGTTGCATCGGAATCGTGCCGATAAGGAATTTACAATATCTCGAGCGCGTTCTCGATATTATCGGTTCCTCTTCGGTTTGTTCGCTCGGATCGATAAATAGCCGTTTAAATATCGGCGCGCGGCATGCCGCAGCAACGAAAGAGGAAAAGAGAGAGAGAAAGAGAGAGAGAGAGAGAGAGAGAGAGAGAGAGAGAGAACAAGCGCGGCTCTTACCGAGCGCACAGCTCTCTCTCTCTCTCTCTCTCTTTCTCTTTCTCTCTCTCTCTCTTTCTCTCTCTCTCTCTCTACCTCTCTCTCTCTTTTTCTCTCTTTCTCTCTCTTTCTCTATGTATTCGTGTGATATTAGTGTTCGTGTTCGTTCGCGGAAAAGGGGGCCAAATGAATTGCCGTCGGAAGGCTCGAGAGAGTTAGAAAAGGCAGGCTAACGCGCTCACGAAGCGCTTATCCGCGGAACATGCAATAGCAACGCGTATTAAAAGTCGGCTAATTTAAAATCGAGCGAAGATTTGCGCGCTCGCGGGAATTATATACTATATGCATATATATATGTGTGTGTGTATATGTAAATATGTATATGTACGTATTTTTATACTTACACACGTATAGATGTATATATATCTATATATTGTATATGTATATGTATACTTATATATATGTGTGTGCACGCACACACTGATACACACAC
>NC_057686.1:1312458-1313638 GCF_014466175.1 Vespula pensylvanica
TATATATATATATATATATAGAGAGAGAGAGAGAGAGAGGTAGAGACATATACTTTAGAGAGGCTGCCGCAATCGTAGCCGCAAACTTCTACTCACGATCGAACTTTCATTGGCGTCGCTTACGAGGGATCGACCTTTTCTCACTATATCTATTTATCCATCTATTTATCTATTTATCTATCTATTCATCCATCCATCCATCCATCTATATCTTTCTTTCTTTCTCTCTTTCTCTCTCTCTCTCTCTCTCTCTCTATATATATATATCTTGCGTTGTTTGTTTGGAAAGTTCGAATCGTGAGTATAAAGTCGAAGGGATGATTTCACGATCGAGGCCTTATTCTCGTGAAGCAAAATGATCGAATCGCCGTAAATCAAGAAGGTAAATCGATAATCAAACTTAGCGGGGCCCCATTAAGGTCGTGGTTGGTAATAAAGCTGTATCGGTAACGTTATTGGTGTCCTCTTAATAACAGCCCGATCGTGAGGCGAATAACAGAGAGGAGTTGTGAATTATGGGTGTAAGCTTGGACTCCACCCCTTTCTCGCTTCGTCTTCCCTAAGAGATCTCTACTCTTATCCTTTCTCTCTCTCTCTCTCTCTCTCTCTCTCTCTTATTTTCTGTCTATCTATCTATCTATTTATCTCTATCTATCTTTCCCTTTCTCTCGTTTATACGCGTGCCCAGGAGTAAAGAAGAAAGATACGAATAGACTATAATAATAAGTATAGCACGTTTTGTGAAACGATCTAAATTCTCGAGTGTGTTCTACTTAATAATAATTGTTATATACGTATAAAAAGAGATAAAAAGAGACAGAGAGAAAGATTTATAGTTCTGTTTTGTCCATTTCTATTAACGCGTTAGATTTCTATTAAGCAGTTCTATTAACGCGAAATACACTTACGTATGCAAAATTATACGTCTAAAACTTGATAATATCGAAAAAAAAAAAAAAAAAAAAAAAAAAAAAGGAAACAACAAACAAAAAAAGAAAGGGTATCGATCAATTTCGTTCGTATACATTAAACCACCGTTCTAACGAAATGTCTAATTTCGTCTTTCCGATATACTCGTCCTTTTTATTTTTCTCCAATCGTTCGATCCAACGAACGGATTGATAGATGATCCTTCGTTCGATAACTTTTACAACGACGCGATGACGAGAGAAGGAAACAA
>NC_057686.1:1313648-1323648 GCF_014466175.1 Vespula pensylvanica
AAAAAAAGAAAAAGAAAACTGAAGAGAAAAAAAGGAAAGAGAATAAAAGAGAGAAAGAAAAAAGAGACAAAATACAAAAGGTAAATGGAAGCCCTAAGAAGAACAATACCGATCGGTTAGGGCATCGTATTCGATTCGTTCGTTTCGTTCGGCTTGTATGTATGTATGTAAGTAGGTATGTACGTAGTAGATGGTACCTGGCTCGGAAGGAAGAGATATAATAATAATATCGGCAGTAAAAGCGAAAGAGAGAAAGAGAGAAAGAGAGAAGGGTATATATAGTCGTCACGACGGATCACGTCGAAGTCGTGATCTCGCGCGGCCCTCTTCGCGGCGCAGGACGGCGAGATCTTTCTTGTGATCAAGCCTTTGCGAGAGGGAGTCGAAAGGAGAGGAGGAATAAGAGGATCCCTCCTTCTCCGGAGAACGAACCTCCGTAGAAAGTTCTGGTGCGTGCAATGCGAAACGTGACAGAACCCACCCGCCCTTCGTCCGCCCTCCTAACAATACCCTCGTCTTCTTATGCCTCTGCTTCTTCTCCTTCCCACTCCTCCCACTCCTCCTCCTCCTCCTTCTTCTCCTTCTTCTTCTCCTTCTCTTCGTTCTTAAGATAGAAAAGAGACAACGTAAGAGTAAGAGAGAAGGACAAAGAACGAGAGAAGCCGAGAGAGAAAGAGAGAGAGAGAGAGAGATAGTAAAGGTACTGGTCGCGTTTACTCCGGTGCACCCGATATCTCCGGATGCTATTTCTTCGGCCGTTACAGGACGCCGAGGATAACCGGAATATCTGTTAGGACGACGTCCAATTCTACCGCGTGCCACTGTGGCAATAAATCCTACCGCGGAATGGCGCGTAAAAGCGTAACACGTCGAAGCAAACGTTAAGCGCATCGACTCTTGCCCCACGCTACGTGAATTTACTAGACCTCCCTTGACTCTGATACTTCCCCTCCCCTCCCCTCTCCTCTCCTCTCTTTCTCAACCCCTCACACTTCCCATTTCTCTCTCTTCCTTCCTCGTCCTTCTTTCTAACACACCCTCTCTCTCTATCACATTTTTCCAGGTTTATCGTTGTATCTCTTTTTTTTCTCGTATCGTGACTTTGCTTTTTCGTTGCTTATTAATAAGTACTTTACTAGTTTTGTATATTTATATATATGTGTGTGTGTGTGTGTGTGTGTGTGTCTGTATGCGTAGATTAGTAGATTTAGATAATACAGCATGAGAATAAGAGAGAAAGAATATATGCGATTAATATTATACTTATTGTTGGATAAAATTGTTTCTCTCTTCTTTCTTCCTTCTTCTCTTTTCTAATTAGAAATTCTATTTACACTCAATGCGTGTGTTTTCCATTGTGGATTATCCAAGTGGAATAAATTTTTAATACGAAAGGGACCTGTTAAATAATGATCCCCGTAAGAGAAATAAAGTCCGATGTGATTTGGATCACCCCGTATAAGCTTAGCAAAGAGTCTTACGACGGGCACAGCTTCGCTATCTTAGCTCACGATCCTGATCACGATCACGCACGCACGTTGAACCGCCCACTGCGTTCCTCCTCCTCCTCCTCCTTATCTTTATCCTCCTTCTTCTCTCTCTCTCTCTCTTTTTCTCTTTCTCTTTCTCTCTTTTCTTTGCTTTCCCTACCCTATCGTATACAACTCCCTATACGTTAGTATCTACACACAGATTTTCTCTCGAGAGACTCTTCGTAAAAATTACAAAAATCATTTCAAGGATTTTCTCTCTCTCTCTCTCTCTCTCTCTCTCTCTCTCAATGTTCCTCTTTATCCTTCTCGTAGCCAACGTCGTAATTAGTATCGAAACGCGTGGACGATGAGACGTGATACATCGTACACAACACGCGTAAGTACAGATCGATACGTAATAAATATAATTACGTATGGATGTATGTATGTATGTATTTATATATGTGTACGTTTATATACGTGTACGTATGTTGGCAACTCTCTTACATCGAGGCATCCATTCTCGTAATTGATAATACTATTTTGCGAATTATGAATTGATACGGTATATCAACGTAGATGTATTTGCGATATTAATTATTAGGAACGATTCGTTCCCTGTACCTAAATTCTCGTATGCGTCTGCTGTTCGTACAAATATGTAATTCTTACAAACTAAACCAACAATAATATACACGTTTCGATATATTCGTAATACGGAATCTAACATCGATGTTACTTGTAACATTAATTATTAGTCACGATTCGTTCCATGTATTATAGCTATCTAAATTTTCTGTAAGCGTACATGTGTTTCCTATCGAATATTTCTTCTAACTCAATTATATATGTATATAAATATTGCGATCCATGTATTAGTTATACGGGATTTAACATTGATTTATTTGTAATATTCATTATTTATAACTATTTATTCCAGATATATATGTATATTTATTAATTTAAATAATTCTTATGAATTAAGATACGAGCACGCACACGTGTGTATATACGTGTGTGTGTATGTTTTATTATTAATCTTAAGATGGATAATACGAGGAAAGAAATGAAATACCTCTTATTTATATGTCCGCTATCTCCGACGGCTCGTGTTAGACTGAGAACGTTCACAAACGAATGTCACGTATTTGTATGTTTAATATTAGAAAACAAAACAGTCGAATATAAGTCTTGTCTTATCTTTTAATGAAAACAAACCATAGGGAAACCGACCTTCGTAACATAATACGCAGTATCGTTACATTCTCTCTAATCGGAACCATCCCACCGTACGTCTCTCGTCAATCTCATAAAAATTTGATTAGTTTTACACGTAGGAGATACGTATAAAGAAGAGAATTCTTTTCTTCGATTTATCCAAAAAGATTTCGTTTAAAAAGAACAAGGAAAAGAAGAGGAAAGACAATGGAAAGCAGGAAAGATCGAATATCTTGTGAAAACATTTGTAATAATTTTCTTGGAACGAGGTAAGTACGTATTCTAATTTTTATAACAGCGAGATTTATTCGAACGTAACTTCTTAAGTTTTACATCTTCATTAGAGTGAAAAGATTATTAAGAGAAAAGAAATATGTATTTTCGGACGTGCATAATAAAACGTAAAATAATTCTTTTCCAATAATTTATAAATTTCCTTCGAAATTTTATTAATGAAATACATCTATACACAATACACGCACACAGATATGTATATTTAATTATTTTAAAGATCGAATTTCTCCCTTTCTTTTCGTTCGCGCATTTTGACGAATGATTTCTAGAAAAAAAAAAAAAAAAATAATGAAAAATAAAGAAAACTATTAATCAAGCTTTTCTCATCACGATTTATCTAACGCATCGTATCAAATCGATTTTGTTCAAAAAATAATGATTTTTAAAAATAAACGTCCGTATAGAATTTTGCAAACGTATACCTATACAATACATACGTACGTATATACATATGCGTATGTACATTTCGAGTACATTTTGGCGCTTTTGGCGAAGGTACTCGTTCGATTGTTCGTCGAATAACATTTCGCATCAAAACGAACGAAGAACGGCTGCACGACCCGACGGTTTCGATTTTACAAGTAGCTATGTATATCGTACAATGTGGATAAAGCGTGCGAAACGCTTATAGATACTACTACTACCACTACTATTACTATTATTACTAGTACTATTACTACTACAACAACAATAACAACAACAACAACAACAACAACAACAACAACAACAACAACTCGCAAGCGAGCGCCAATTAACAATGACGGGAAAGCTTCGCTTCGATTAATTGCATGCGTAACGTACGCTCGCTTTGTTTTCGCGTTAAATCGAAATAAAAAGAAGAGAAATGCAAAAAAAAAAAAAGGAAAACAAATAAATAAATAAAAAAGAGGAAAAAGGGTAAAAATGAAAAAAAAAAGGGTAGGAAGAAAGAAAAAATAGGGCAAATAAAAAGGCATTAGCGAGGAGGTCAGTTAGAGAAATAAAGAGAGAGAGAGAGAGAGAGAGACGAACGATTGGAAGGCTCGTTGTGTTGCACAGATTTTTATATTTTATTATTAAAACATGAATGAGGAGGGAAAAAGAGAACGAGAAAGAGAAAGAGAGAGAAAAAGAGAGAGAGAGAGAGAGAGAGAAAGAGAAATTGAGAGAAACAAGAGATTTAGCCGTAGGCGAATACTTTGGTATTTTAATATGTCCGAAAATCTGTTTATTCAAATTCCATGTAATACAGAGGGTATGGTAAATCTTTTTCGAATCTAGACAAAAATAGCTATCATCTCTTTCTCTCTCTCTCTCTCTCTCTCTCTCTCTTTCTCTCTTTAATCGATAAAAGAAGAAAAAAAAATGATAGAAATAAAAGGTCCTGTATCCTAGAGACTGCAAACATTAAAGTCATTGTCTCCAAAGCTTCTCTCTCTCTCTCTCTCTCTCTCTCTCTCTCTCTACTCCCACGCACGTTGCGTGTACGCGTTTTCTCTCTCTCTCTCTCTCTCTCCCTCTATCTTTCTCTTTCTCTCTCTCTCTCTCTCTCTTATCCGTCGAGTAACGGTGCGGATATTTTGTCCGGCTCACATTCGAGTAGGCAGTAGAAGGGATGGCTGCGTAGGTGGAATTGCTTCGACGTCGCCGTGACCTGTCGTAACCTCGGCCAGACCGATATCTCAGATCGGCACGATGCGGAATGTCCGATTAAGTGCCTCTCCGAACGTTTCTACGTTTCCTATCGAACACGTCCGAGAGGTTTGTCTATCTGTCTCTTTCCCTCTCTCTCTCTCTCTCTCTCTCTCTCTCTCACTCACTCACTCACTCACTCACTCACTTACTCACTCATTCCTAGAGAAAGATCTCTCTCTTTCTCTCTCTCTCTATCTATCTATCTATCTATCTCTATCTCTTTACCTTTCTCTCTCTCTCTTTCTCTCTCTCTCTCTCTCTCTCTCTGTCTCTCTATTCCCTCTACGAGGCTCTTCCATCGTCCGGTGCGATTCCCTCGTGATCTGTTTTCCCGAGGACAGGACGTCTCTCCCGACAGACCCCAGCCGAATGCGAACCTTATATACCGCATGCTCGAGCTCTCTTTGACCTCCGTTGACCCGGCAGGACGCCAGCTTACGGCAGTCTATGTGAGGAAGGAACGAAAGAGAGAGAGAGAGAGAGAGAGAGAGACACGAAGAGGACTGCGAGCCTTCGTATTTACACGCCAAGGTGCTAGCGACTGTTAGGATCGTTCCTTCTCTCTCTCTCTCTCTCTCTCTCTCTCTCTATCTTTCTCTTTCTATCTATCTATCTATTCCTCTCTTTCTCTCTCTGTTTCCTAACAGAGAAGAGACTACGTTTGGCTAGGAACGGATCGAGCTACGGTACTCCCTTGATAATAACCGTTGTCTCCTCCTCACCGAGCACCTCACTCGTCTCGTGCATCTTCCATTGCGTCTATTTCGGATCGTTCGGAGGTAAACGTCGAGTTTCCACAGGAAGCAAGGGAAAAGTCTTGTTGGTGAATTCGAGTTGGTGAATCGATAGGAGAAGCGACCTCCTTATAACATTGACGACAACCTACCCTAGCCATACGCGTATACGTCAGTATATGTACGTACGTGTATATACATATATACGTACGTATAATTTTATCTACGTACAAACGTATTGTGTTTTATCAATGTATTCGTTATATCGATCAAACACGTTAGAATTTCTTTAGGTAAATTGTTGCTCGTTAGAACGTAGAGGGGACAGAGAAGAAGAGAAGAAAAGAAAAGAAAAAGAAAGAAATTGAAAAAAATCATTCGGGCGCAAACTCGATCGATCGCGTTCGATAAATCTTTCGTAGCTACCGAACGATCTTACGAGTCGTGCGAATCAATACCGAACTTTGTCGATCGGTTCGATGTATTTTCTTTCTCTCTCTCTCTCTCTCTCTCTCTCTCTGGCTGTCTGTCTGTCTCATTCTTTGTCTCTGTTAGGCCAACCTTTCTCAAGTCTTTACTCGATTAGACCTGATTTCGTTACGGTCCAAGTACTTACTCGGCTATTCTCGATCTCCGGTAAAAGTAGTCTTCGTCTTCGTCTTCGTCTTAGACGAAGGATCGGCAATAAATCTCGATGATTCACAGCGCGAATCTATCCATCGACTTTTACTGATCCAATATAAAAGATCCTAAGAGACTTTCTAACGTTCTGAGACTTCTCTCTTATCTATATCTCAATATTTTTTTTCCTCTCGTTTCATTTACCTAATATATACATATACATATACATATATATGTGTGTATATATATATATATTTATGTATCAATGTTTCCTTCAAGATATCCGATCATCGCTAACGTTAATTATTAATAACGTTAATCATTCACCTAATACGCGCACACACATATACACACATAAATATATATATTTATGTATCAATGTATCTTTCAAAATATCCGATCATCGCAAACGTTGATCACTGTCATTCATCCTAACCGAAAATAATATATACGAACGCTGCTCTTCATACCCCAAAACGCAATGCGTGCGTGCTCTTCTTCATTCCCATCTCATCATTCTCGATCACCCTATCTTTTCTATGATTATAATTATTCGGTAAGAGGAGGATAAAGAAATAAATAAAGAAGGAGAGAAGGAAGGAAAGACACAGAGAGATAGAGAAAGAGAGAAAGAGAGAAAGAGAGAGAGAGACCTCGTGGGAGTGGACGAGTTTTGCTTCGTCATAGTTTGCTTCGCGATGACTAAGAGTAGAGTAGGAGGTTGAGAAGGAGGAGGAGGAGGAGCAGAAGGAGCAGAAGGAGCAGAAGGAGGAGTAGGAGGGTGAGTAGGAATATAGTGAGAGAAAGAGAGGGTGGGGTAAGGGGTTAAGGCCTCGCGAAGTGTATGCCCTCTTCTATCCTTTTCTAACCTATCCTATCCTATCCTCTTCTATCCTATTCTCTATCCTACTATCTACTCGTTTTGCTTTAGAAGTGTGTAGAAGGTACGGTAACTGCGAAGGTACGGGTAGATCATTAGCCATGATTTGTTGTCGAGCAGGCTGCCCAATGACCCCGGCGCTCGGAGCGTGAACTCCGGGCGTGTCGAGATCTCCGCACGATGATCTCGTACGCCTATAACTATCGGGAGGGTCTTCTCTCTCTCTTAGAGTCCTGTGTCTCGAAAGAGAGAAAGAGAGAGAAAAAGAGAGAGAGAGAAAGAAAAAGAGGGAGAGAAATAGCATATTACGTAGAACAATGTCTCGAGACACGAATATTACGTATGTATTATTGTTACAATAAGATGGTTCTAACTTTCGTACGGTTTCTTTTTTCTTATTCTTTCTTTACTTTTTTCTATTTCTTTATTTTAGTTTCCAATATATTTTATCATGTCAATTTGTTTCCTTAAGTTTCTTTTTTATTTAATTTATTTCAACAAGACCGTCCTGTGGACGCTCGAAAATATGTTTCTTCTTTGCGAAATTAGATCTGGTATGGTAGTAAGGAGAAAAGGAGAGTAGACGATAGAGATAGATAAATTGAGAGAGAGAGAGAGAGAGAGAGAGAGAGGCAGAGAGAAAATGATTTTTCTATCGATAGATAACTATCTCACGAAAATATGGCTAACGAGAGAGAAAGGGACATTATAGCGTTTCGAGATGTATGGTTATTCACATGGTTTAGATAGAGTAGCTTCTATATCTTTCTCGTTCTTACTATGTTTGTGTAGATTTGTTTGTGCGTTGTACGTGTGCACGTATATGTGTGTCTGCGTATACGTGTGTGCGTTTGTGTGTGTTTGTGCACGTGCGTTTCTTAACGGATAACGAGCGCATAACGTCGCCGAGTTTATTGCAAAAATGGTTTAACGACCGACGTGCCACGAGCTGAGACGTACAGTTATTACGAGACGAAAGGATCGGGGCCGTGGGGGAGGGGGTGAAGAGACGGGGGTGGGGTGGGTTGGAGGATAGGTGAGGATATAAAGCGATCGGCTAATTACGATATGGGGTATCAACTTGTAGGAATGTTTACGTTCCTCTCAAAAGATCAACCATTACGAGCACGCATCGGCATCGTAGCACCGTAACAACCATTACTACTACTAACTAAGCCATTACTACTATCGACGCCATTATCCGAAAGACATCGATTATTATTATTATTATTATTATTATTATTATTATTATTATTATTATTTATTTTTATTTTTATTTTTATTTTTATTATTGGAGACAGACGTATTGGTATTTCTATTTTTTTTCTTTTTTTATTTCGACGACGGACAAAAATCTTCTGTTAAATGCGATTAATCGGTGCGCACGAGCTTTGCTTTTGATCTTTCGCCTTGCGTGCGATTAGACTTAATTACACGGTTACGAACAAAGAGAGAGAGAGAGAGAGAGAGAAAGAAAGAGAGGGAGAGAGGGAGGGAGAGGGATAGCGGATTGCATTCGCTATTATATCTCTCGTTCTAGCATCACTTTCACTTTTCTTATCTTACCTATCATTTGCATTCCTTTTAAATACTATTTGTCACGTTTCTTTCTTTTTTTTCTCCTTCTATTTTCTATTTCCTATTTTCTTTTTCGTTTCTCTATTTGTTTCTATTTCTTTTGGTTTCCCTCCCTCCCTTTTTTGTTTCTCTCTCTCTCTCTCTCTCTCTCTCTCTCTCTCTCTTCTTTTCCCCTTAATTTTAAAATACTCAAGATAAGAGTTACAGTTGAGTGAACAATGAGAAATGGGAAAGAAGGAGTGAGAGATATACAAAGAGAAAGAGAGAGAGAGAGAGAGAAAGAAATGTAAATTTGAAATGGATTCATCACACGAGTTAGATAGAGAGAAACAGTGGATTGCATTTACTACTATCTCTCGTCTCTCATCGCTTTCACTTTTCTTATCTTTTTATTTGACTCCTTTTAAATATTATTCGTGTCGCCTTTTTGTTCTTTTCTTTTTTTTTTTCTTTTTCGTTGGTATTCCTCTTTCTAATTTTTTTTTCGCAATTTCTTTTTCTTCTTTCTACCTTCCTTAATTTTAAAATACTTGAGATAAATTATGGCTGAGTGAACAATGAGAATGTGAAAGAGAAAGAGAAAGAGAAAGAGAAAGAGAGAGAGAGAGAGAGAGAGAGAGAAATAGGGAAATGTAGATTTGAAATGGATTCACCGCACGAGTTAGTTACATGCGAATCGTAGGTTTCCACGCTGCGAGAATAAGTGAATTTACCTTATTACCCGTTCACCGATCGAGTAATAAAAAGCAGCGCAATGCGTAATGGAGCCACGAACGGGTTATAACGGGTGTGTGTATATATATATATATATATATATATATATATATATATATATGTATATATATTGGTAAAAGGTCAGGGGTTCGTTCCCGTTTCCAGACCGAGAAAACCAACGGAGCGTATGTGCACTTACCAAGAAATTAATATCCTCTCTTCTTCTGGTCTCTACCTGTTTGCGTGAATCAACGTAGATATATATATATATATATATATATATATATATATAAATATATGTATATATATATATGTACGTATATGTGCGTATGTGTGTATATGTGATATCACGTTAAAATTAATTAACGAAGATCTTTTTCCCACGGACAAATTGGAAAGTGTTTATTTTAGAGTTGATCGTAGATTCTTCGAACGTAACATATAAGTTTTATCATTCTGAATAACCTCTCTCTCTCTCTCTCTCTCTCTCTCTCTCTCTTTCTCTCTTGAAGGAAAAAGTAAAAGAAAAAAAAGAAGAAAAAAAAAAGAAGAATAAGAAGAAGAAGAAGAGGAGCGCGAAGGATCATCACGTCAGCCGGACAAAGAGCACGTCCGTTTACGGGCCTACGCTCGTGTTATGGGTTTGATAGTGGGAGGGGGTATCTCTCTCTTTCTCCCTTTCTCTCCCTCTCTCTGTGTATCTCTCTCGCTCTTAGTAGAAAGGAATACGAGGAGGAGGATTCTCGTAGCCTCGTTACGAGCAGACGATAGTACCATACCAAGAAGAAGAAGAAGAAGAAGAAGAAGAAGAAGAC
>NC_057686.1:1326148-1328384 GCF_014466175.1 Vespula pensylvanica
GCTCCAGGGTAATTGAGTTCTTAACGGAAGATCATATCGGTCCACTTGAAATCTTAATCCTGTTTACGAAGTTGCCCTAAGTCCATTACGTAGACACGGAGCTTTTGGATAATCATGGATGCACGCGGGGTCGAGCATAAGTTTAAGATAAACTAATCCTTGCTCGGCTCCGATAGAGAGGCCAAGAGACACACACATACATATACGCATACACAAAGACCTAGAGAGAGAAAGAGAGAGAAAGAAAGAGAGAGAGAGAGAGAGAGAGAGAGAGAGGTGCTAACATTTCCATAAAAATTTCTATTCGATCGTAAACATTTTCTTTCTCTGTTCAATTTACAGTTTAACGAGAAAATAACAGTAATAATAATAATAATAATAATAATAATAATAATAATAATAATAATAATAATAATAATAATAAACAGAAATGATATTTTTTATATCGGATCAATATCCGCAGCCGACTAATATAAGAACACCATTAACTCACTCGCACACTGGCTCACTCACGTTTCTCGGTCTCGTGACCGAAGGCCGAACTGGAAATTGGAAGGAACGACGATACAATCCGGATGTAAAATTCGCGTGTCTCGTGGGGGACCAAGAGGGAGAATATATATGTATCTATGTATCTATGTATAGATATATGTATGTATGTATGTATGTATGTATATATTCGCGTGGGGCAATTTTCTTTACGTTAAACCGTGGCGATGCTTTACGGTGGTAGGGATCGGCCCTTCGTCAAGGGGGTTCGAGGCACGTCACGAAAAATCGGCCGACTCACGCTGGAAGAGAGTAATAGATGGGAGGGAGGGTAGGGATGAGAGGGACGAGGAGGTGACATGGGGGAGGGGGTGTGAGTGCAGGGGAGGATCGTTCTATATAGATTTCGGGGTCGATAGCCTAGAAAGGGAGAGAGAGGGGGGAGAGGGTGGTGATGGTGGTGGTGGTGATGGTGGTAGAAAGAAAGAAAGAAAGAAAGAAAGAAAGAAAGGAAAAAAAAATAATAAAGAGGGAGGAGAATGAAGAAGACGAAGAGAATAAGAAGAGGAAGAAGAAGACGAAGAAGAAGAAGAAGAAGAAGAAGAATAAAAAGAAAAAAAAAAAGAAAATTCTAAGAGTAGTAATGGTAGTGGTAGTGGTGGTAGTTGCAACGACGATGGTGGTAGTAGTAGTAGTGATGCTGATGGTGGTAGTGGTTGGTCGCGGTAGTAATAGCAAACGTAAGTGTTAGTGTTAGTAGGAAAGGCGATAAGTGTGAGAGAGGAGAAGTGAGATCGCAGAAAACTGGTAGAGTGCACGAAGGAGGGTCAGACAGTGGCCCGGTTATAAATGAGGAAAGCAATTTCCAAGTTGGCGAGTCGGGTGACCGTGGCGAAGAAGAGGGTGTCTCTCTTTCTCTCTCTCTCTCATTCTCTTACTCTCTTTCTCTCTCTCTCTCTCTCTCTCTCTTTCTCTCTCTCTAGTAGCAAACGGTTGTGTCCTGTCGTTCGAAGAGAGTCTAGAGAAGGAGATAGGAAGGAAGGAAGGAAGGAAGGAAGGAAGGAAGGAAGGAATGAAGGAAGGAATGAATGAAGGAAGAGGAGACGAGTTAGAGTTAGAAAGAAAGAGAGAGAGAGAGAGATAGAGAGAGAGAGAGAGAGATAGAAAGAGAGAAAGAGAGAGAGACCTGCTATGGCGTGGCCGATTAATGGCTTTAGTTACTGCCTGTCCGTGTCCTCTCTTCTTGGTAGGTGTCGAGACGACCTCTTATCTTATATATAGGTACCAGACTGTCCCTTCGAATGGCAGTCTCTTCTTCTATGACAAAGACAGAGAGAGAAAGAGAGAGAGAGAGAGAGAGAGAGAGAGAGAGAGAAGGAGACGGAGAGATTGAGAATATGTTTTCACGACAATGACTTAAAAAACAAGAAAGATCGAAAGATATTTCGAATTTGACCAATGTACGATATTACTTCAAAACGAAACGTAAATTCAGGTAGCCTAGGTAGCCCACCTCTACCTGAATGGTTGGACGATAAATCTCGTGTAAGTTAGTTCCTCGTAGCCCGGTAGCCACGTTTACTGCCGGCACAATTTTAATCCGCGCCCATCTTAATCGTGGGTGTGGCAGTTGGCGGCGAGTAATCGGCTCTTTAATTCCTGCAAAATCAGGGATAACGAGGGGCTTCGTTTGTTTCTACGCCGCTTTATCCATCTCTCTTTCTCTTTCTCTCTCTCTCTCTCTCTC
>NC_057686.1:1328484-1346470 GCF_014466175.1 Vespula pensylvanica
AGAAAGGGATATAGGTAAAATAAAATCTGTATTACGTAACAATTTCTCTTGATTCGAACGATATCCCATTATATCTATTAAACATATTCGAACGAAGTTTATTACTTAACGCGTTAATTAACTTAGAAATAACGAAAGTAGGGCGGGGGTGCATTGTACGTGATTGTACGAAGAAAAAAAGAGAGAAAGAAAAAAAAGAAGAATAGAGAAAAAAGAGAAAAAGAAAGAAGGAAAGAAAGAAGCTAAAAAGAGAAAACGAAGGAAAAGGAAAGGAAGAAAGGAAAAAGGAGAGAGAGAGAGAGAGAGAGAGAGAGAAAGAAAAAGGAAGAAAAAGAGAGAAAGAGATAGATAACGATAGTGTCCAGAGTATTTATTCGACAGGACGAAAATGCATAGATACATATTCACGGTAAAAGTTCTATTTTCCAGTGCGATAATAGCTAGAGTCATGTAGTCATGTCTCACGTATGTATGAGAGAAAGAGAGAGAGAGAAAGAGAGACAGAGAGTGAGTTAATACTACCATTCTCTCTCTCTCTTTCTCTCTCTCTCTTTCTCTCTCTCTTTCTCTTATTCAGCCTTTCGGATAAAAAGGCCCGTGCAGGATGACAAAAGGCGGAAAAAAATATAGGTTGGATCATCCGTCTTCCGTATACACATTCGTGGCCTAACGGCCAGAGAACGTGTTCTCCTCGGCTCACTCCCATTCCCCAATCCCGTTTCCGTTCCCTACCTCCGCTACCCCAATATCTCGGTGGCTTCGTAATAAATATAAAAGTACCCCCGGCGAGCCGAACGTTCATCCCACGAATGAGTGAGTGAGTGAGTGAGTGAGTGAGTGAGTGAGAGGGAAGGTTGATAGTAACGCGAGTGCCGGTGGCTGCCTTGTCAAGAGTTACGCGTGGTAGAGAAGGAGGAGGAGGAGGAGGAGGAGGAGTAGGGGGAGGTTGGTGGTAGGTAGAGGACTAGGGTGGATACTAGGGGTGGGTTTGAATTTCGTAGAAGGGGCGGTATATTATTTGGCGGGACTCCAGCCGGCCGCGAGGCTCACTTCGTGCCTTTTCATCTTAGGCACAGTTTTTTGTCGAACAAAAGGGGGATAGTAGCTGTTCTCTTACTCTCTATCTATCTCTCTCTCTCTCTCTCTCTCTCTCTCTCTCTCTCTCTCTCTGTCTTTCGTTCTCTCTGTCTGTCTCGTGGCAGTCAGGTGAGCCGTCGGGTATCGATGACGTATATATATATATATCTTTCTCTTTCTTTCTCTCTCTCGCTTCTTTTTACGTTTTTCTTGATTTGAAGCTCCTCGCATTCTCTGCTGCGCGCAGCTTGATTTGACATTTTTGTCCGGTGCATCGAGGCGCGGATATCACTTTCTACATATATATATATATACACATGTGTGTGTTTGTGTATCTATGTACGTATGTATGTATCTATATCCATCTCGGTTAACGAAAAAATAAAAAAAAAAAAAAGGAAAAAAAAAATAGGGAAAAAGAAAAAAAAGAGAAGGGAAGGAAAAAGGAAGAAAACGAGAAAAAAAGAAAAATATATATGTTTCCACGGATTGGTCGGGGAAACGAACGTGGTGGTCTTCGATTTCCGCTATTGTGTGAACGTTAAAAGGAGAGAGAGAAAGGGAGAGAGAAATATCCAGACAGACATCGTGTCGGAGTTTCGATCATTGCCTCCGGTCTCTCGGATCATCATTCTCGCGTTTTCGGTTATTACGCGGTTACAATAATCCTTCCGATTCTCTGATACAAAACTCTCTCTATCTTTCTTTCTCTTTCTCTGTCTCTGAGAATAGTAATCATGAACGATCCGATCATGCGTAACGACACGACGTCACCGTTCGTTAAACTACCAATGTCAGAAAGAATAGAATAGTATCGCGAACTATTATGCTCAGGCATCTAGAAACTTGTTCCTTCGTCTATGAAATAATCGCTATTGAGACATATTTTTACAGAGAAAAATTACGTCGTTCCTTGATAAATACATATATACTCTTTTTTATTTTCTATAAAATAGTACGTTCAGAAAGAAAAAGAAAAAAGAAAAAAGAAAAGGAAAAGAAAAAAGTTCAACATACGTATTAATAATTTCACTTTTTGCTATCGACGATAAATTAGAAATATTTGTAGATATAACTCTATAATTTACGATACACGCAAACACACCACTTCGTGTAACTTCGTGTTCTAAAAATAAACGAACGACGTTTAAACAATCAATCTTTATTAACGACAATTGAACGAAGAAGAATTCAACAATATTGAAGGAATAGAAAAAAGAAGAAAGAGAAGAAAATACAATTTATTCGTATTCGCAATTTCCTAATTTCACTGTCTTCCTTTGAGAGATTCATTGTCAAGTGTTAAATGCACATACATATATAAATAGGTACATACGTATATACATACTTACATACGTATGTACATATGCATAATACATAGAAACGATTCACTTTCGATAGACAAATGATAAAAGGTACGTGGAAAACGGGCGCGGCACGGCATGGCACGGCATTTACACGGCATAGCGGAAAGGGTGGGGGTTGGAACTGACGAATTCCGCTTTGACGCTTTCGCTCGCGAGAGAACGCGTGGCTCGTTCGCGCCAAAGCGAAGGTAACCCGGTTGCAAGCTCGCACCGGATGCGTATTCTGGATGCATACACACGGGCCGCATAAATACCCGACGCGTTCTCTCTCGCGAACGGCGCGACCGAGCGAGAGATTGGTAGAGAAAGAGAGATAGAGATAAACAGACAGACAGAGATAGAAAGAGAGAGAGAGAGAGAGAGAGAGAGAGAGAGAGAGACAGAATGTTCATCTATCTTTCTCTGTCTCTCTCTCTCTCTGTTTTTGTCTCCGTCTCTGTCTCTGTCTCTGTCTCTATCTCTGTCTGATTCTAACAGCGTATAACTCAGCATCGCGTGGGAACTGGAGCACTCCCGCATACGGCGAATGTTCCGCACCGCACCGCACCGTACCGTAACGTATCGTAACGTACCGTACCGCACCGAAGACGAAGACAACGACGATGACGTGATATCCAGCAGCTACTGCTCTGGATGCACGACGTCCTTCTCTCTATAAATCACTGGCAATGCTTTTCCTCGAACAATATCTCTTGAAAGATAGAAAGAGATAGTAGACATATGTATGTGTATATATATATATATGTGTGTGTGTGTGTATGTGTATGTATGTATGTATGTATGTAAATGTGTATTTTATCTCAGCGATGTCACTCCATCGATGTCGATCTTAAGAACCTCTCTGTGCTTTAATCTTACTACTAAGTTTCTATATGCATGATGATAAGAGTATGAAACATGACGATCTTATACTCTATTCTAACTTTATATATATATATATATATATATATATATATATATATATATATATTAATAATATTTGTCATTTCTACAATCATAGTTGATATTTATTGATATTGTTTAATATAATAATTATAATGAATAAATCGTAATTTTTCTTCGATATAGATTACACGAGTCGTTACTTACATATACGCATATATGTACATTATGTACATGATTATAATTACATTATTATTGTTATTATAAAATAATTACGGATATATCATCGTTTATCTAATTATCGTTACCACATATAATGTACATCGCATGTTAATCGAATTACATTATTATTCAAACTACCTATTATATTAATTAATACGTATCATCGTCCTTTCGATTCGATACCATATAACAATATTATTATTATTATTATTATTATTATTATTAAACGTATTTACAAGTGTATCATAATAATCATAGCACTTCTTCTTTTTCTACGATAAAAACTACTTTCATTTTTTTCTTCTTCTCCTTCTTCGATTTTTACTAAATACATACTACGAATGAAACTCATCCCATCCCCTCCTTTCAACTACAATAATAAAGAAATGATAAAAATTAATAGTCTTTAGTTTTGGGAATGGAGTTGGCCAAGTGTAACGACAGAAAGAACGTTTCTCTTCTAAATCGTTCTTTAACCTGCCAAGAAGTGACTATAACGAGGAGACGATAGCAACATTACTCTTAGGACGACATATCGGCAGCAAATACGGACTTCTTCCTATCTTGGCTGTCCACTTTTACTCTCTCTCTCTCTCTCTCTCTCTCTCTCTCTCTCTCTTTCTCCTCTTATACACGTACTTACACACATTTCACAAAAGATATATATCCTCTCTTTTCTAGTTCTCTCTACCTCTCTCTCTCTCTCTCTCTGTCGTTCCGTTCTTTTTTCTTTTTACATTTTTCTTTTCATTTCCTTCTTCCATTTTTTTCTTCTTCTTCTTCTCCCACTCCTTTTTTTTCTTATTTTCTTTTTTTTTTTTTTTCATTCACCTCGCCGCCTCGAGCAGCATTATTAATGACCGCGGAAACCGCGTCAAAGATCTCACGGGCTTGCGAGCGTGATCTATCCGCGTGTACGATACGCATTTTTTAACCGGCCCTCCTCCGCGTGATGAATGGCGGTTAACCGCGGCCGGGATGTTCTTGTCCCGCTTTGCGAGAATAACCAAGCTCGACCGAGTGAGATAGAGATAGATAGATAGATAGATAGATAGATGGATAGATGGATAGATATATATATATATATAGAAAAAGAGAAAGAGAGAGAGAGAGATCGTGGATCAGTTTTCAGACGAACTATGATTTAACGTTACGAACGCACGTGCCTGATGCTAGCTACCGAGTTTATCTTGAAGAAATAAACGAAGGATGTTAAGGGTGGTGAGAGAAAACAGAGGGTGTAAAATACAAGAGGAAACGAAAAAGATCCAATGTAATTCCAAACGATATTTATTTCGAAATTGTTGCTAGTCCATTTTTTGTTGTTTCGAGAAAATTAATGATCAGCATATTATACATCGCTAAGTAATTTATTTTATTGTGCAATTTTAACTTGAACGAAGCATTGACATTTTTTAAGATATCAAATATTAACCAGTTACAAATAGAACGTTGTTTATTACATTGATCGCAAGTTACGTGACATTTAAATTTCTATTTCTTTTTTTTTTTTTTTTTTTTTAAATGGACTTACACCATTTTCCAAATGAACGATCCATTTAACGACAACGACAAATAATATTATTATACTCGATCGCGTTTGAGTCGGTGGTTGTTGCGTTGAAAAATAATCCTTACGTAACTCGAAATAATTTATACATAAACATGATCGGATATAAGCCAATAAAACGTTTATTCGTATATAATCAATTCTATATGTGATTACGGACGAGCTTATCCATGATAAGAGAAATCTTATCACGTGTAAGATATAATATTATATAATAATATATGTATTACTTAAATCAATGAAACTTCCTTTTCTATCTTTCGATCGGGATAACTAAAAGAGAGAAAGAAAAAGAAGGAGAAGAGGATGATTTAGCGCAAAATTTTGTTCAAATAACACTCGTTCTTGATGGCGAATAAAGAAAGAAAGAAAAGAATGCTCAAAATGAAATTTGAATTTAATCCTTTTTCTTAAGATCCTTCACTTCGTTTTCCAATCCTTCGATCTTCCTCGACAATTCATCTACCTTCCTTTCCAAAGCTGGTAATATCGGACTAATGGATTCGAACGATTTTCTATCGACGCATTTGCGCAAGATCTCGTCGTCCGTGTCGGCTTTAGGTTCGTGCACTAAACACTCTTCGATCAAAAGATCGCCAATTGACCAATCCTTTATCCAATTAACGCCACCTCGTTTCAACGAATAAGTCATTTTCGCTCTACAACGATACGACCATGGATTACTAGCTATTAATATTAGCTTCAAATGTTTCAATTTCTTTAAATTCTCTTCGGTAATACAATCGACCAATTCGTTGTAAGCTATATCGAGTAGTTCGAGTTTCGGTAATAGGACGTAAAACTCTTGATCGATCTTACGAATTCGATTTCTCAAAACGATCAATTCCTTCAACTTCGACAATCCCCGTATCCAGGATGTCTCGATCGCTACGATCCGATTGTTCGACAAGTCGAGCGTCTCCAGTTTATCGAGGCTTCTGAATGCATCGTCTTCTATCTTCTCGAGAGAACATCCGGTGATCCTCAATTCTATCAGACTGCTGGCGAATCTTGAGAATGCGTTGGTTGGTATATTGCTGATGTTGGACTTGTCCAATCTAAGCCCAACTACCGAGTCCGGTAACGAGGCCAACTGATTTACGGATAGTTAAGATCGATCGTGATTAAACGGTGATTAAATCAATCAGAAGGAGAAGAAGAAGTAAAGGAAGAAGAGGAAGATAAGAGATTATCTTTAAAAAACGAAATATTTACGTTTTCGTCAAATCTTTTCCTTTCGAAAAGTATAGATTCGTTGCAATAGATCAAGCGAAATATTTATTTCATTCATTTTCTTCGTATAACTACTTATTGTAAAATAAAATTTTATATATATTTATATATATATATATATATATATATATATATATATATGTATGTATGATATACGCGTGACAAAATTTGTGTCACTCTCTAGTAAAAATTTTTTGTTTTTAATGAAAACTTTTCTTTTCTTTTTTTCTTCTCTTCCTCTCTCGTTTTCTCTTCTTTTTTTTTTTATAGTAAAGCATCTACAGACATGCATTGGAAAGAATAAAAGAAAATAAATAAAAATAAAAAAAAAAGAAAGCAAAGGTTTCAATTAATAGAAAAATATCGATCTTATAATTAGAAAATTTCTATTGGAACAATATTCTTCATAAAAAGCCCCATACAGATATAAAACGCTCAACATAAATAGAAAGTATGTTAACGAATGTAAAAACATGTTAATTAAAAGAACAAACTGAAAAATGGAAGAAGAAAATTTTCTTCTACGAAATTAACAAAACTAACGTTATCTGTACGGTATCTATTTATCACGCAACGATATGATATAATATTAGAGATAAACGTATATCAAAACTATGCATGTATGTATATACACACACACACACACATATATATATATATATATACATATATATATATATGTACATACTTGTGCTAAACTCGTAAGACCTTGACATCTGTACCATCCCGATTGTTTCTCCAAATTACAAAGTTCAGCGAAAGAAGACGATATTATCGTCGCTAAGAGAAGAACTAAGTACAACTTGGATCCTTTCATTCTGTCTTCTACTAAGAGACTACTCGTCCATGTTACTTCTGCATCTCCATTTATACTCGTAGCATCATCATCAACATAAGCATCTACTTCGTCTGGGGGAAATAAATTTCTGGGGAAAAAACGCCAACGGGGAAAAACTCGACGAAGGCCAATCGCTAAACTGGGAATTTACCGGCTTATTTATTACGAAACGACGGGACATGCGCGGTGTTGCATTAAAAATAAAACAAAAAACAAATAAGAAATAAAAAAAAAAAAAAGAAGAAGACGCAAAGAAAACGGAATAAAAAAGAAGAAGAAGAAAAATAAGAAGATTATCGACTTGATACGACGAATAAGTTGAATAGATTTTATCGGATGTTATATCAAACAATCACTAATATCTATCTCCATTAATATCGAAAAATATATTCTGAAACGTTTGAAACTAAGTGAATCTATCTCGAGAATGATAAATTAAAATTTTTAATAAGAATGTAAAAATCGAAAAGTTTTTTCATTAAACATATGTCAAGTGGCATTTAATATTACCGTTCTATTTCATTTTCCTCAACTATTTACCATTTTAGCGAGGAAGAAAACGAAATGGGAAACGATAGAAGAAAGTTAAAAAAACAAATTACGTTAGAGTTGCAGTTCCAAGGACGCGAGGAAAAATAAATCTCTGGAGTATCGTGAATTAAAGAAAAAAAAAAAAAAAAAAAGAAAAAAGAAAAGAAAGAAAGAAAGAAAAAGAAAAAGTGGTATATACGGCGGCAAAAAAATAACGCGATAGGGAACCATACAAAAAAAAAATTTTTTTTCGTGATCGACATATTAAATGTCCATTTAATTTAACGGCGATTTGTCGTTCCGTGACTCTTATGGGATATTAGATTTTTCATTTAGGCTTAACCATAGAAAACTCATCGTTCTGCGTTAAACGATCTTTCATACATACGTGGTATAAATTAGTAAGAAAGAGAAAGAGAAAAAAAAAGAGAAAGAGAAAGAGAAAGAGAGAAGAAAGTTTGTAGGAAGGTCGAGGTTCCTTTTTGCAAGTGTTTACTGCCGATGTGAGTGAAATGAAATGAAATCCTATGTAAATTATAATAAATTATATTTCACTTTGACATTTATACGTTCTTCTACCTGCAATTCCCTGTTTATTGTCGTCCATGCAAATAAAAAGAAAAAGAAGGATAAATGTAGTCACTGCTTATAGAAAGAGAAAGAGAGATAGAGAAAGAAAGAGAAAGAAAGAATGTCCTAATGAGATCTTTAAAAAACATAAAAAAAAAAAAATAAATGGAAAAAATGAACGAAAGAACTCGTACAAACATACGATCAGTTCCACGTCGTGTTCTTTATGTAACTGTTGGTCGTTCGCGATTTTACACAATTTGATATACGACACTTAAACAAACGTAAATATGTGTTATAGTATATATAGAAACGTGTAAACAGAAATATCAGGATGTACGACTTTTGTTATTTATCGGAATTGAACATAAGTAAATTTAGACAATTAATGAATACTATAGTTCGTAAGTAGGCCTGACCTACGTACGTATTCATATATGTTGGAATTTATTTATTTTCGATCAGTATTAGTTTGTACTTTGTACGGTGTGGAAGATAAGAGATCGAGAGAGAGAGATCGAGAGAGAGAGAGAGAGAGAGAGAGAGAGAGAGAGAGAGATCTTCGAAATTAATTACGTATGTATAATATCTATTTGCAAAAATTTATTTAATACTTTTTATTACATACGTTTTTATTTATAATATATGTTTTACATATAATATGTCGTATATATATTTATTTATATATTTAATATTATATAGTTATTATTTCAGAAAAAATAATCCTAACAAACTATAACTTTTATTATAGGCAAAGAATCATTCGATTTCGTAAAATCGATTTGAACAATTTTCTGGATATATTTTTTGTAATTTACTGCATTGTATATACATACATACATATATACATACATACATATATTACACACAATAGATGTACATATATACTTATGTAGGTACGTGTCGTGGCGACATTAAGGCCTTCTCGAACGCACGGCATACGATAATAACAAAGCAGCATTAGCTCGATCGTGCTATAATCTCTCTTGAATAAAGCCACCTGACGATGTCGACTAGGACGACTAGGACGACTAGGACGACGAGGAATATAGAAAATTTCTGGTTGGTGTTGTATACTGGTCCGGTAGATTTAACCGTCTGCGTTTGTCACTAGTTCGTGTTAGGAAATAAAGTGCTCGCTTAGAGCGTAGACGATATCGAACATTGTATATGTACGTGTGGCAAGCGTTCATGTATAGATGAGTATCTTCGATGTATATATGTATGTATGTATGTATATATGTAAGTATGTATGTACAAACTACACGGCCGATAGATCTCTAAACTATACCTTGTAGATTATGGACTCGTACGGTGCGAGTCACGGCTGATCGTGTCTTTCCACGACGATTAGAGTTTAGACCCTCGATCCTAATCTTCTAATACTAATCACAATAATAATAATGAATAATAATAAAAGTTGTCCCGAATATCGACTTAAGTGTAATAGATCGATGAAATAGAGAAATTACGAAATTTGTGGAATTTATTTTATACTTATCGGATGATATTGATAACAATGAAAGTGTGTTCAGTATTGAAAATTGTATTTAAAGAATTTTGAATGTTAGATACGATAATAATAATTTGAATAATGTTAGGTGACTGGCATTATTTATGAATATATACACGTATAGAATTTAATTTGTAAAATTGAAATTTTGTCAAAGTTCTTCTAATATAACTCTAATAATAAAAAAGAGATAAACAAAGTGAGATATATATATATATATATATATCTAGATAGATTATACTTGTGTAAAATCGTTCTCATTTTTATATCGAATTTAAAATTTATTATATATCTATATTCATTACATACCTTATTAATTATCTATGCATATCAATACATATTATATATATATATATTTATAAATAAATTTTTATCTTCATCATTTTTATCTAATACTACATATATATATATATATATATAATAACGTAAAATACAGAAGTCATTCAGTTTCGTTTAAACAATTTTTTCCTTTAAATCCTTTTTTTCAAAGAAATAAAAAGAGATAAAGAGAGAAAGAGAGAGAGAGAGAGAGAGAGAGAGAGAGAAAGAGAGAGAGAAAGATCCCTTGGAAAATCGTTCGCTTTTACTTGACTCCGTCTCCGAGATTTTTCAAGCCCCCGAACGAAGAAGAGATCGCCCGGAGCCTTTTATCCGATTAAATGCCGCGATTAGACAAAGCCGGAAGTTATTAGTCGATTGAACTTTTTTATCGGAATTACCCCCGGCTCGCGAACTTTACAGCGTATTTCCCCGGAGCGTAATGGTATTTGTGGATCCAGACCGTAGACTAGACTACTTACGAAATAATTCCACGGGAGGTTAAATAAAGGGGCAGAGAAAAAAACAAAAAGAGAAAAAAAGAAACACATAAAAAAGAAGAAAAAAAGAAAACGATAAAGAGAGAGAGAGAGAGAGAGAGAGAGAAAGAGAGAGAAAGAGAGACAACCGGATGGTGGTGATCATGGTGGTGGGGAGAGTTAAACTCACCCTCAAAAAAAATACTAGACGAAAAGAAGAACTAGAAGAAGAAGAAAGAGAAGAAGGAGAAGAAGAAGGAGGAACAGAAGGAAAGAAATAAAAAAAAAAAGAAAAAAAAAAGAAACCGTTCCGTGGTAACTTCTTTAAAAGGGTTACTCTTTCGCATTACGAGAGCACTTTATTCGCTCGCTAAACCAGTAGCCCTGATGCCGTGTGCTAGCGGTGGGATAACGAAAAGGGATGAGAGAGAAGAGAAGGGGTGAAGAGAAGGGTAAGCAGGGGTGGTAGTGGTGGTGGTGATGCTGGTGGTGATGGTGGTAGCAGCGGTAGTGGGGATCAGGTTGGCAAGAGGGAAGAGAACTGAAACGAAAAAAGACAAAATACAAAAAAAGAATCTCGAAGTAAACGTTATACTTCGTTTGTCGAGTTACTAAATCGTTTTTTAGGGATAAAACGTACGTTCTATAGGGAGTTTTTACAAATTTTTTTTTTTTATCCCCTTTTAATCTATCTATTGCATCTATCTGCGTATCTATTTCTCTCTCACTCTCTCTTTCTCTCTCTTTAATTCGACCAGGAAACACACTCGCTCTTTATTTGATTTGCATTTATTGTAGATTTCGGTGCAAACTCTTCTCTTTCAATTTTTTTTCTTGTTTTTTATTTATTTATTCTTTTTTTTTTATTCTTCACTCGTAGAGACAGCTAATCATCCAAGTCGTTGATATGACGTGTGCATTACGTTCATGCGTGTATGTGTATATGCGTATGTGCGCGTGCTCGAGCATGTGTATGCGTCGATAGTGTAATCATCATTAATAATAACCCGTTGACGCGTTTAAAAATGACAAATAGCAAACGTCGAAGGCTATCCGTAGAATTTAACCTTTAGTTTGTTATCTATTTTCTTTCGTATCTTTTATCGATGTCAAAAAACGTGTAAATATTCGAGTGGAAACGACACGATACGATCTAACGTCATCTTCGATCTAATTACATAAATACTAAATGCACAGATAAATACGTGTAAAAAAGACTTTAATGATAAGAGAAATCGATAATTAGTACTTACGCTAGTCGGGACTTTCGAACGATTTGTAAATCGTGACTCTTTTCTTAGAATTCGTATCATACTCGCTCGATTACTCTCTCTTTCTGATTTCATATTATTATTGTTATTATTATTACTATTATTATTATTATTATTATTATTATTATTATTATGGTTATAATTATTATTATCACTATCGTCATTATATCGGTATCTATTTGTAAATTAACATTACGCGGTTCAATTAATTATCTAAATTGAATAAAAAAAAAAAAAAAAAAGAGTGCAGAAAGATTGAAAATTAATACATATTAATACACATTATATATACAGATAAACGTATACATAAATTTCGACAAACAATTCAATTGGAGTCGACTTGAATCGAATGATCGAGTAAAATCGATTTTTATCGAATTATTTAATTTAAACTACGAATTTCAACATTTTTATTCGCATTTCATTTTCTAATTTTTCTTCACTTCTCCGACTTGAAGAAGAAAAACAAACTTAGACCATGCAAGTTCTTGTTTATTTCAACTCACACATTAATCTAATTAAAAGAAATTGACAGAAATCGAGATTGATCGTTAATATCAATTCTAAATCTTACAAATCAATGAAAAATCTCAATGTATATAAACTTAATCAAACCTGTTCATTCTCTCTCTCTCTCTCTCTCTCTCTCTCTCTCTCTCTCTCTCTCTCTCATACGCATCCATCGTAGTAAAGGAAGTAAAAGAGAAAACACTAGAGAGAGAGAGAGAGAAAGACAAACGTCTGAATACATAGAACAGAGCATAGCCAGATATGCTCGATTAGATGAGCACACATAGACGTATACACACACACACACATACACATATACATAAAGACAGGCGTCGATGCGATACGATGCTGGTATACGAAGCAATAGAGAAGCGTCGGCGTGTTACTAGCAATCCTCTCTATACGGCGTCGTAAACGAGTCTCGACGGTGCCGACGTAAACCGTGTCTCGATTGTGCAGTAAGAGAAAGAGAGAGAGAGAGTGAGAGAGAGAGAGAGAGAGAGAGAGAGAGAGAGAGAGAATCGAAGAAACCGAGATCGAAATCGAAAGAAAAAGAGACAAAGAGAGAGAGAGAGAGAGAGAGAGATAGAAATAGACACGTGCGGCAAAACGCACGTGCGTGTTCCGCATCCACTTGGAAGAAGAGAACAGAAGAAGAAGAAGGAAAAAAAATTGAAAAAAAAGAAAAGAAGAAAAGAAAGAAAGAAAGCAACACAAAGGGAAAAGAGGTGGTGTAGGTGGTGGAGGTGGTGAAGGTGGTAGTAGTAAAGGAGGTGGAAGAAGAAGAGGAAGATTGCAGTTCGTACGTTGGAAGATTATCGAACGCGATCGGTTTGAACGCGGAAGCGTTAGAAAGCGAACGATCGAGCAATGCGAGCTTTTATCGGTTACGTTCGTACGTTTGGTGAGCCACGAATGGACGCGGATCTTTCTCTCTTTCTCTCTCTCTCTATCTCTCTGTCTTTATCATTTTCTCTCTCTTTCTCTCTCTCTCTCTCTCTCTTTTTCTCTCTCTTTCTATGCTCCTGTGGATTCCCAAACAGGAAAATGTAAAGGAACGATCTCGTCGAGATCGTTTACATTTCTCGTAGGTTATCTTCATTTTTGCTTTTATTTTCCTTATTTTTTTCCCCTTTTTTGCTTTCTTCTCTTACTCCTTTTTTTTTTTTTGTTTTCAACCATACAACTTCACGGTCAGTTAAATGGGATGGTTATATTGATAAGATGTTAGAGTAGAAGAGGAATAATTGGAATAATTGGATATCGTCTAATGTGTTACGATTGAGTGGATTCTAATTTAGTTTTTTATAATATATATGTATGTATGTATGTATGTATGTATGTATGTATTAATATTTTAATATTGTATCAATCACTACACTTCGCATTTTCGTTTCGAATCGTTTTATTATTATTTCATCTATTTCATTCTTTTCGTTCCTTTCTTTTTTTCGTAATCATGGAATTTCATAGAAGGTTTAATAAACATTTTTAGAAGAGAAGGGGAATAATAATTGGGAAGTAAGTTATCGTTTAATATATTACGATCGGACGGTTTCTAATTTAATTAATAGTTATGTACGTATTAATATTTTAATGATAAAATCAATGATTATTTTTCATAGTTCCGTTCAAACCATTTTATCATCATCGTTACTATTATTATTATTATTATTATTATTATTATTATTATTATTATTATTATTATTATTATTATTTTATATTCGACGTTGAAATAATTATTCTTTCGAAATTAAGAGCAGATAATTATGACGCAAAGTAATTAAATATTATATTATACTTTTGGTTACGATATCACGTAAATATCAAATACATACGAATATCTTAAATTTGTATTATTTTAGCTGATGTTATAATAAGATGATTTATATATATATATATATTTATATATATATATATTTATTTATTTATTCGAAAATTAGAGAAAAGGATAAAGAAAAAGTACAAAAGAGAAAGGAAAGAGAAAAGAAAGAAAAAAAAAGAGATGCCAATCAACCAACCAATCAACCAACCAACCAACCAACCAACCAAGAATAGAAAAAGAATCATCGTGATTCTCTCGTTAAAAATACGAGAGCTTATCGAAGTTTAAACTTTGTAAGCATCGTTACGTTATAGTAGAATGGTTCGATAGAAAAATGAAGGAGCTAAGAAATAAGAGAGATAGATAGTAAGAAAGTAAGAATCGAAACAAGAAAGAAAGAGACAAAGAAATATATATATATATGTATATATGTATATAGAAAGAGAGAGAGAGAGAAAGACAGAGATAGACATAGATAGATAGAAAGAGAAAAAGACAGAGAAACGAAGGATAAGACGACATCAATGTCCTTCGACCTTAATTCGGTCTGCGATAAGGCGTCTCGAGAAAATTTCTCCTTCGTCGGCTCCTTCGAGTCGAAGGGATAAAAGTAGAGAGTACGTCTACTACCCGCAGCTTCTCTCTTAAACAAGAGAAAGAGAAAAAGAGAGAGAGAGAGAGAGAGAGAGAGAGAGAGAGAGATAAAGTCGAGCGTAACGACGGTGGACTAACGTCGTAAGTCGCGCCTCTTTACGAGCCATCTTGGATGGCCTGGAAATTATCCCAAGTGCTCGAGCAAAGAAGGATCTTCTTTGAAAAGGAGATGCGTGAGTGCAAGAGAAAGAATATAAAGAAGAAAAAGAAGGAAAAGGAAAAGGAAAAAAATGGAAAAAAGAGAAATAGAAAAAAACGAGAGAGAAAGCAAGCGAGCGAGCGAGCGAGCGAGAGTAAGAGAGATAGAAAAAGAGAAGGAGAAAAAGGAACATGGAGAAAGAGAGAAAGAGAATGTGTATGAGTATGTGTGTAAGAGAGAGAGAGAGAGAGAGAGAGAGAGAGAGAGAGAAAGAAAGAGAAAAGTTTAAACGCAAAGAAGTCCAGCGGCGAGAACGTCGAGGCACCTCGAACGGCCTCGCTCGCATTATGATAGGCGGTAATTACGCGCGGCATTAATTAGCCGCTTGATATATGACTCGGGGCGCGCGTTGGTAAAGCGAGGGCGGTGACGAAGTATACGGGGGATGGTGATGGTGGTGGATGAGCGAGGAAAGAGGGAGAGAGAGAGAGAGAGAGAGAGAGGGAGGAGGGCGCCAAGGATTCGCGAAACGGATCATTAAGTGCACACGTGTGTATGTATGTACATAGATATGCAAGCGGGTACTTACGTAGCTCAACTTCTATGTAGATGTTAGATGTAGATGTGGTTGTAGATGTAGATGTTAGATGTAGATAGATGTACTTACAACATCGCTTTTCACCGATTTCCTTCATTTCAGAGAAATCAAAAGGAGAATTTTTGCTCGAACGGTCTTTATTTATTTCGATATATTCGAAGAAAGTTTGCATGGATCGTAAGGATTTCGTAATATATGTAGATATGAAAATAGTAATCGATAGAAAGGATTGATTTCTTTTTTGTCTTCTTCTTTTTGTCCTTTTTTTTTTTTGTATTTCTTTTTTTCCTTTTTTTTTCCCCCTCTTGTTCTCCACGAGTTAAAATATGTAAAATCTGTTGTACGCTTAACGATCAATATCATGGTTATTATTTAATAGATTGAAAGGGATAATATATTAACACGTTAACTCGTTAATAATTACAATTGACTGATACAAGTAGATAATGTCGTAATTTGTATTATCTTATGATCTACTTTACTCTGTGAAAGAGAAAAAAAAAAGAGGAGAAAAAAGAGAGAGAGAGAGAGAGAGAAGAAAAGAAGAAAAAAGGAAAAGAAAAGAAAGAACGCGTTAGAAATAATATAATAATTTTCTAATCAATCGACGTGACGATACATAAATTTTTCGAGATATAATCACTTAAGAAAATAGACAAGTAATTAAAGATCGTATCGAGCAAAATTTTTCAAATGTTATTACAATTGGAAATACGATTGTCGAATGCGTGAAAGAAGAAACGTACAAGTTAAAATTACGCTAGCTACTTAGACGAATACAAAGTATGCGTGTTAAAAGAAACTTCCTTGAAAGAATCTATACATATATATATATATATATATATATATATATATATATATATATATGTATAGTATAGGTAGAGTATACTCTGAGTATTCTCATCCTCCTTCTCCTACATCTTCTCGTTCTCATCCTCCTTTAATCTCATCTCTCGCACTCGGTTTTTCTTTTCTTCGTAGGGGGAGTGCAGTTCTCGAAGTGTAGGGTCGGGAGCTGTGGGTTGGTGGGGGCCGGGGATCGGGGGTTTGAGGGCCGAGGGTTTGAGGGCCGGGGCACGAGAGAGAAGAGTTGTAAACAACTTGGCCGGCCCTCGGAAACATCCCCATAAAGTACGTTTTATCTATCGTAAATCGATGCCACGGCGTATTTCACCGCGCCGCACGCTGTTATACAATGCAGCTCAATTAATGCCAAACTGTTGCCCTGATTTATTTCTTAACTCGTCGGCACCACCGTGGCCGCCGTGGTCGAGGCACCATTGCCGCCACCTCATCGCGATAATCGCCCTCTACCGTATACGGTATGCTTCTCGATAATAGCTGCGTACTTGCATTTACGGGAACCATCGTACCTATCTTAACATATGTATGTATGTATGTATGTATGTATGTATCTATATATATGTATTCTACGAACACATATATATATATATATATATATATATATATATATATTGTATGTATGCTGATGGAAGGTATCTTAACATATGTGTATATATTTTGTACATACGTTATATGTACATTGAAGAAATCTATGTATCTATGAATGTATATATGTATATGTGTGTGTGTGTGTGTGTGTGTAGATATGAAAGCTGTCTCTTTCTAACTTTTTACGAGGATACAAACTGTGGTCTTATATCAAACATGTTGGACGCATAATTCTATTCGATTCGAAGTGCGTTTAGGGATAATAAATTCCCCGTTTAAAGAAGTAGAGGAACGAACGAATGAAGGCAAACCGAGTGGGAATCGAAGATACTACGAGAAGCCAAGTTTCTCTCTCTGTCTCTCTCTCCCTCTCTCTCTCACTCTTAATATCTATCTGACTGTTTCTTTCTCCCTATCTTTCTCTTACGGTATTTGATAATTTATGGGGTTCTGTAAGGAACGCACAACTCGTTTCTGCCCTTGTTATAAAATCCATGCGAGCGATAATCGGAAGCATCACGTGTGTTCCATACTTTGATATATAATATATATCTACATGTAAGTATATATATATACGTATGTATATATATAGACTTACTGACAAAAATTCAGAAACAAAGTAATCGTTCGCCCATTTTTATATAATATTCTTTATCCTTCGAAATATATAGATCGAAACAAAAAATAGCATAACAAAGATAGCACGACGTACGAAATATAATCCCATTATGCAATTTTAATTTTCAACCTATATATTTCGAAAGATAAAATATATAATATACAATAAGATATATAAAAACGAGCGAACGATTACATCGTTCCTTAACTTCAGCCAATAAGTCTGTATTTACAAAAAAAAAAAAAAAAAAAGAAAAAGAAAAAAAAAGAAACTTACGAATTGCAATATATTCCTCTTCTCGCGATTTAATTGCCGACA
>NC_057686.1:1355734-1359291 GCF_014466175.1 Vespula pensylvanica
TTTTTTTTCAAGGACAGTTCGAATGGAATCAATTGGGCATCGACATACGCATCTCTTCCTTTCTCTCTCTCTCTCTCTCTTTTTTTGTTTCAATATAGAAGCTATTAATATGGAAAAATTATTGTCTCTAATTATAACGACAATTTTCTTCTTTTAGATTTATCGAAGGGATAATTTTTTTTTTCTTTTTTTTTTACTTTTTTCTTTTTCAAGGACAGGCGGAATGAAATCAATTAAACATTCATTGTAGGCATGTCTCTCGTCTCTTTTTCCCCTTTTTTATTCGAAAAAACGAAAGACCTGTTAGAAAGATTATTTTCCTTATTATTTACAATAATTTTCAAATAATTCTTCTTACATCTCTCTCTCTCTCTCTCTCTCTCTCTTTCTCTCCCTCTCCCTTTATTTCTTTTTCACTTTTGAAAATTAAAAAATAGAAAAATTGTCTCATAAAAAAATCTAACATAACTATTGAAAATAATTTGATTTTAATACATTCATTAAAATCCCTTCGCTAGTTTTGACGATGGAACATGAATAGTTACGTTATATCTACTACTACAAAGAGGAAAATAACACACACACACACACACAAATATTATATATATGGATAGAAGTAAAACTAGTATACAACGTTAAATCGTTTCACCGCGAAAACGCGTTGGACCGCTCGCTCGTCTACTCTTCTCGAAACCCTTTCGTGAGTTTCCGCTCCTCGAACCTTTCACCCTTTTCACGCTTGTGTCCTCTTGCATCCTTCAAATTCACCACTCGTAGAGCATATCCCTCATCCCTTCGCTACCCCTTCCAACCCTCTTATCCCTCCATTAACGAGATAAAATCAAGCCCATCGTTACTATCAAAATCGAAACTGTCCAACGAATATGTTCCTATATCTCTTTTTATCTTTGTGTTATTATTATTATTTTTTTCTCTTTTCTCTCTCTCTCTCTTTTTTTAACGAATGAAACTCGAATCATCGATCGTACGTTTCGTTTGATCGGAATGTTTTTTTTTTTTTTTTTTTTTTTTAATATTTTTTTCCTTTCTCTTTCTTTCTTTTTAATCAGTAAGATATAGAAGAATATATCAAAAAAAAAAAAGAAGAAGAAAGAAAGAAAAAAGAGGAAGAACTAAAAAAATAGGAATAATGACAAAAATACGTAAAAAGAAAAAAAATAGATGAATTAATGAAACAAAAACGAAATGAATTGTTAACGCCTGAGAGAGAAAAAAAAAAAGAAAAGAGAAGAGAAGAGAAAAATTTCGAAAAATTTCATCTCGAATTGAAAGAAGAAATTAGATCTAAGAGTTCGTCTCTCTTTATCTTCGAAGTAACCGCGACAAAAGAAGAAGAAGAACAGAAGAAGAAAAAGGAAGAAATAAATAAATAAAAAAAAGGAAAGAAAAAAAATAGAAAAAAAATTAAAGGCACGTTGAAAGAGGAGAAGGTATCGAGCAACGAGAGAGGATAATGCGCTTGTGCAGGCTCGGTCATCGAGGGCAAAGGTAAACATAACAAGGATCGGCTCTTGATCGCGATGGATAGGACCATCGTCGTGAACGTTACGAGTCTTTGGGGGTCATCATAACGAGGTCTTGTGTCGTCACGGTTAAGGGTGTGGAATGAGGAACGAAGAGAGAGATATTTAAAGAAGGAATAAGAGAGAGAGAGAGAGAAAGAGACATGATCTAGCTATACAAAGATAATTATTTTTGCAAGTAACTTTTTCTTTTCTTTTTTTTCTTTTTTAGATCGATTTACATTTTAATCGAGTAAAAATTTAAATAAAAAAAATGTATGTGTGTTGTGAGAATAATGTGGTCTTTAGGACTGAGAGAGAGAGAGAGAGAGAGAGAGAGAGAGGATAATGATTTTTATAGATTTCTTTTTTTCTTCTACTTCATATTTATCGATTGAGTACAAAAAAAAAAAGTTTGATTAATAATAAAGAAAGAAAGAGAAAGAAAAAAGATTTTGATTATGTGACGATAGTTGGTAAAACAATTTATGGCTCTCACGTATGAAGAATATTCGGTTGAAGTTTTGTAAAAAATTAAATAAAAAAAAGGAAAATATAATCTACGCATACACACACGCACACATATATTACAACGATAGTTAGCCACAATAATTTTACTCTTATGTACGAAGAACATTCGGTTGATGTCCGAACGATCTAATGCAGAATGCATGTTTAATATATATACATACATACATATATATATATATATATATGTATGTATGTATGTATATGTAGAAACACATACAACCTCCCATAGTTGCGTCCCATCGTCGTAGTCGTCGGTATCGTCGTCGACTAAACCCATATCTTTCCTATTGTATAACGTAAACCATTTGCGACCATGCAACTTTCAACGATATTCCTCGTTACACAGTTACGAATTTCAAATTGGATTTTGCATAACGTAAAAGAAGCGAGTTGGTATCTATAGATATGTATGCGTGTGCATGTGCATGTGCAATCAAATCGACGAGCAAAGAGAGAGAGAGAGAGAGAGAGAGAGAGAGAGGAAGAGAAAGAGAGAAGGTATAAACGAAAGTAGATACTACTATTTAGACAAAACGAATTCATATTAATCAAACGTAAATGAGCAATAAGTATATTCGCGAGAGAGTGACCAATAGGAACTTTCTCTCTCTCTCTCTCTCTCTATATATATATATATATATATATATATATATAAATGTACGTTACATGCCTATATATACAACGTGCATAGGTATATATTCATGTAAAGAGTATCGATGTAACGTTACGCTCGCAAATTACTGATCGTCGAAATGCGAAAGGGAGAAAGAGTGAGCGAGCGAGTTTGGAGGGATGGTAGAGAAGGATGAGTGATCCGAAAGTGCGAGGGATGAGGAATTGGGAGGGGGGGTATAGGGTAGGTTGGTTACAAGCTGGACAGACGCGCGCAGGATCGACGTTGCGCCAAAGCCCGCAGCCGTACTTCGCAGCTCCATAATTTATAGCCACGTAATTTAAACGATGCGTTATTACATACCGTTGGACTCGTTCCGACGCACCACAAAATTCTAGTTTGGGTTTGCTGTGAAGAAGGAAAGGGAAGGATGGAGAAGGCAAGGGGTATAGGGAGGGAAAAAGGGAAGGAAAGGGTGGTTTGGAATCGTAGGATGGGATGGGGTGGGATGGGAGTTATTGAAGATGTACGTCTATGTGTAAATATAGTATGTCCTGTATATATCTGAGGGGTTAGAGGGGTTAGGAAGGGGGATTGTAACGTCGAATTTCTACTTCGTCTCAGCAACGTGTCCATTAAAACGATTGCCTTCGATACGTTACTTACTATATACATATGTCGGTGAATATGTATTTAACGTAATCCTATACGCGTATTAAATATATAGATATATAGATATCTGTATGAATGTTTGTAAGGGAAATGAATTTACCTAAAGAAAAAAAGGATGTGTGTGTGTAAAAAAAAAGAAAAAGAAAGAAATAATATTCTCGATACAATCAACGTGATACAGACTGGATGGGACAAGAAAAAGAAATTAATAGAAAAAA
>NC_057686.1:1359301-1361767 GCF_014466175.1 Vespula pensylvanica
AAAAAAAAAAAGAATAGAAACGAAAGAAACGGTAAAGGAATTAAAAAATCTATGCGAAAACGTACACGAACTTATTATAATTATCTCGAAAACAAAACAAAATAGAAGGAACTGATAAAAACATAAAAGAGAAAATTCGAGAGGAGACGGAAAAACGGATAGCATGCGATCGCAACGACAATACATATGAATAATACAAATGTATTATACAGAAAATACATAACGAACGGGGAAACTGAAAGTATGTAAAATAAAACGATCTTGATAACCCTCTTCCTCTCATTCTTTTTCTCCTCTACCGTAGATACATAAGTACATACAATCCATTAAAATACACATAAGAGGATATTAAAATTGAAATAAATGAAATATGGAATAAGGGGTTTGGCAAACAACGTGAATATCGATGATGTGATCACTGTCCGAGCATACGATTTATCCGAAGACAGACAGACATAAAGAAAGAGAGAGAGAGAAAGAGAGAGAGAGAGAGAGAGAGAGAGAGAGAGAGAGAGAGAGAGAGAAAGATACACACAGACAAGAGAAAAAGACAGAGAAGGAGAAAGAGATAGATAGATAGAGCAAGATATATATATATATAAAAAGAGAAAGAAAGAAAGAAAGAAAGAAAGAAAGAAAGAGAGTAGAAGGGAGATGCGTGCACTCGTTCACGATGCTGCAGTTCGTCGTGCTGGTCGTATTGGTCCACATAGTGGATAGAAACGCGTCTGCACGTTCGTAACAGCGTATGCATATCCCTATGGAAAGGAATCCCCGTATCTCACCGGTCAGAGCCACTTAATTGACACGCGGCTCGTCCCTAACACGCCGCGACCCCCCATTCTGCGACTCTTTCTCTCTCTCTCTCTCTCTCTCTCTATCTCTATCTCATTCTCTCTCTTTCTCTCTCTCTCGTTCATTCTCGTTCCGTCTATCCATCTCCGTTTCACACTAGACCAACAGTGGCCGCACACGGAATCACGGATCTCCATCTGTCGTTCTCGTTGCACCGACCCGATTCTCCCTCTCTTTCTCTCTCTTTCTCTCTCTATCTATCTTTGTTTCTCTCTCTCTCTCTCTCTCTCTCTCTCTCTCTCTCTCTCTGTTACTCTCCTCCACCCCATCGGTCCAATCATGGAAATGGAAATACTTCATACGCGTATAACGCTCGACAATACGCGGCCGCGCGACGGTATAATTAACGGCCGTCCGAGAGCGAGTATTGCTTTTTTGGTCGCGATATTACCGCGCGCGGAGAAGAGGGAGAGAGAGAGATAGATAGAGATAGATAGAGATAGATAGACAGATAGATAGAGAGAGAGAGAGAGAGAGAGAGAGAAGGACTCTTCTCCGGCGGTGAGCCGAAGGTAAATGTTAGCATCGGACTACTGCCAGAGACCGACGGAATAAAATCGTTTCGTCGAAGCGGAATGAGTTATAATCGAATATCTCACTGTCCGTCTCGTCGAACGAGACGAAAAGAAACAGAGAGAGAGAGAGAGAGGGAGGGAGAGGGAGGGAAGGACCAATGTTCGAAATGAAAGAAAGAGAAAGATGGAGAGACAGAGACATAGGGAGAGAGAGATAGGTAGACAGAGAATTGTATTAAAATTTTCAAATTTATTATATGTGTGTATATTCTCTCTGTTCTATCGAGTAGAATCGGACGAGTAAGTATTATAAAATATAACGATTGACGAATGTAAATTTGGAGAAAATTGTATTTGAAATATTCGGATAAATTAATATTAAATACTGGAGAAAGAGAGAGAGAGAGAGAA
This sequence comes from Vespula pensylvanica, assembly GCF_014466175.1. NCBI lineage: Eukaryota > Metazoa > Arthropoda > Insecta > Hymenoptera > Vespidae > Vespula > Vespula pensylvanica. The sequence goes on from NC_057686.1 coordinate 1,361,083, forward strand.
AGAGAGAGAGAGAGAGAGAGAGAGAGAGAGAGAGAAAAGAGAGAGATAGATCGAATACGAAGGAAAGATCGAGATACGTTTCGATCGTTTACCACCGGTGAATCTTTCGAAATACGAAACTCAAAGAAAAGCTTCCCTTCGCGTTTCTCTTATTTCTTCGACATCGTGACACGTTCGCTATCGCGAGCAACGCGAATGGTAGACGACGTAATGGAAGGTAACAGGATATCTTTCGCGGTACGATCGAAGGCGAGATTGAACGAGAGAAATAGAGAAATAGACTAAGAGAGAGAGAACCAACATCGTGCAATAACCTATAAAAGCCCTATGAAATCTCGTGCTCTCGCTGAATTGAAAATAATAGCGTTACATCGCGAAATTAGTTTCATGGATGAGACCGTTCCGTAGAATCGTCGTTGATTAACGTCGAGAGAGAGAGAGAGAGAGAGAGAGAGAGAGAGAGAGAGAGAGAGAGAGAGTGAGAGAGAATGCGAGAGAGAGAGGTGAAACGTTCGTGGTACTTGGATCTAGAGAAACGAATACACGTTTCGTGAAGATTTCCTTTACTATCGATCTATCTATCCTATCGAAGAAACGATCGAACGAACGAACGAACGAACGATTGATCGATCGATTGAACGAACGAACGAACGAACGAACGAACGAACGAACGAACGAACGAACG
>NC_057686.1:1361867-1369367 GCF_014466175.1 Vespula pensylvanica
CGAACGAACGAACGAACGAACGAACGAACGAACGAACGAACGAACGAACGAGTGGGCGATCGAATCGCTCCCGTGGAAATAATTAACGCGTCGATGTAACCGATTTGACAAAGGAGTTGAAGCTTCACAAATGCTCCGCGAAGTTCTTTATCTCTTCTTTCGAAAAGGGAGAGAGAGAGAGAGAGAGAGAGAGAGAGAGAGAGATGTGGAATGCATGTTAATATCGATATGACACAATCGAGCTCGAAGAGATTGCGATTAATGTCGATTTATAAAATTTTTCAATGATACTTTTTTATTTTTTATTCTTTTTTATGTTAAATATATATATATATATTAAATATATATTTTGTAACATATATTTTTTAAACATATTTTTTATATTATATATACATATTATACACAAGATTATTATATATAGAAAAACTCTCATTGACCTCTAATGAATAATTTTCAAATATTCAAATAGATAAGAAAGTAGAAAAGGGAAAGATGTAGGACGAATGAAAAACGGTATGAAAAAAAGACTAATAGAAGGAAAGAGATAGAAAGAAAGAAAGAGAAAGACAGAGAGAGAGAGAGAGAGAGAGAGAGAGAGAGAGAAAGAGAAAGAAAGATCCGGGTCTTATCTTCGTCGTCGTCCAGGATATCGCGTCGCCGTGGAAAAGAAGGAATCGCAGAATCGACGATGCTCGTTTAACCGTAGCAAGTCTTCCGTTGGTTTGGTCTCGATCTGAACGGTTGGTCGGTCGGTTGGTTGGTTGGTTGGTTGGTTGGTTGGTTGGTCGGTCGGTCGGTTGGTCGATTGGTTGGTTGGTTGGTTGGTTGGTGCACACTCTTCTCGAGGGAGCGATTTATGGCTGCATCGTCTGCTCCTCGTCTCCTTCGGACGAAAGATCGTGCGCGGCAATGACGCGGAAGACGCGGATTTCGCGTCGCAATTTCAACGCGTGCAACCGAGTGAGATGGACGTATAAAGAGATAGTGGCGTGTAAGAAAGAAAGAGAAAGCGAGAGAGAGAGAGAAAGAGAGAGAGAGAGAGAAAAGAGAGAAAGAAAGAAAGAGAGAGAGAGACACATACACACACACACATATATATATATATATATGTAGTTGGTTGATGTGGGAGGGTGAAGAGAAGGGGATAGTGGAAAGAGGTATATAGGCTTCTTACTTGGTATCGAAAGAAAAACAAGAGGATCACGAGGATGTGGAGGAGGAAAAAGAAAAAGAAGAAGAAGAAGAAGAAGAAGAAGAAGGGTAGGAGGTAGAGTAGAAGGAGGAGGAGGAGGAGGAGGAGGAGGAAGATGGAGGGCAAGCAGGTAGGTAAGCGAGCGGGCGGTCGAGCGAACGAACGATGGAGGAGGCTAAACGAAGAAGGAGGGGGGATAGTTTGCTCTGGATTCCAAGCGTGACCCCGTGCTGACCCGGCGAGAACATCTCGCGCATCTTTCTTTCCTTCCTCCCCCTTCTCTCTCTCTCTCTCTCTCTCTCTCTCTCTCTCTATCTATCTATCTATCTTTCCCTTCCTCCTGCACTCTCACACGAGTCAAACACACGATGCTCTTCTATCTCTCTATCTTCTTCTCTCTTCATTTGCTCTCTCCGCAATTATATTCCCTCGATCCTGAAACCCCCACCCTGACTTCACCATCACAACCCCCCACGCGCCCCTTTCTAACTCTCTTCCTCCTTCTCCTCCTCCTCCTCGTTTTCCTCTATCTTCTTCTCTTCTTCTTCTTCTTCTTTCTCTTCTTTTTCTTCTTCTTCTTCTTCTTCTTCTTCTTCGACCTTTCTTTTTTCTTTATTTCTTTCTTTAGTTCTTTCTTTCTTTCTTTCTTTATTTATTTCTTTATTTCTTTCTTTCTTTCTATCTTTCTTCCCTTCTCTCTTGGACGTGCGCTAGCTCGAGGGGGTAGGTAAGTAAGAAAAGACCGTCTCTAGGCTCTCTATCTTATCTGTTCACATTCTACATGTACCTAAGTATATCTAGATACGTAAAAGCGAATGCCACGCGGAGTAACGTGGCTTATACTTCGTAAAGAGGAGATACCTTAGGACGAACACGAAGCCTCGTGCGTCTATCTCTTTCTCTCTTTCTCTCTGTATATATGTATGTGTGTGTGTATGTGTAAGGAAATGTACATATATATACGTCGAACTTAAGTAGGTACCTAACCAAGTTTCTCTAAAAGAGATCCGCTCAAAGAGTTACATACATATATACATACATACATAGATACCTACCTACCTACCTACCTACCTACCTACCTACCTACCTACCTACCTACCTATCTTACTCGTTCTCGTTAATCGTTCGACCATCCATCGTGTTCTCTCTTAATTGCTTTCAACTTTTTCGACAAATCGTTCGGGAGTCTATATGTCCAACAGCCATTTAAAAGAATATCGAAATATATCTTTAGGGGTGAGAGAAAGAGATAGAGAAAAAGAGAAAGAGAGAGAGAGAGAGAGAGAGAAAGAGAAAAAGAGAGGGAGAGAGAGAGCTATAAGTTACCTAGTTATCTATTACCTAGTTATACCATCTTTCTCAGTAGTTACTTATCGATCCTCAAAACTCTACCGATTTTAAAAGATATGTTTCTCAGATAAAAGTTAAATTAGTCAATACACACACACACACACACACACACACACACACACACACATATAGATAAATTAGATTGAAGCCTATGAAAAATATAATTACATAGATTTATTTTTGTCTACAAATTTTTCAATCAATCTTTCAACATAATCCTTACATATTATATACATATATATACATACGTACATACATACATACCTACATACCTACATACTTACATAGATAAATACATACATCTAATGAGTTCGAACGAAGCGAGAAAGATATGGCAAGAGGCACACTCGTCAAGTGGTCGATATCGCACAGTACGATGTACTAACGGTGAGCAAAGAAGAGAGAGAGGGATGGAGAGAGAGAGAGTGAGGGAGGGAGAGAGAGAGGGAGGAAGGCAGAGAGGGATGGAGATGGTTCTAAGGGGGGCCTAAGAGTAGGAGAAGGAGGCATACCTTTAATTGACTGTAATTTGCGTGCGATGGGTACGCGATGCTCTCCGAAGACTGTAAACAACCAGCTCTCTCTCTCTCTCTCTCTCTCTCTCTCTCTCTCTCTCTCTCTCTCTCTCCTCTCGGAAAGAAGCGGAATCGAGAGGAGACGACGAGCGGGCAAGAGCAGACGCGGAAGGTCGGCAACCCCGGTCGACGTCGAGGAACGTCGAGAAATCGTAACTGCCAGGCAGTCGTTGGTAACTAACCTTAACCCCTTGGAATATCGCTCGCCTTTAATTTACGCGCTTACATACATACATACATACATATATATATATATATACATACATACGTACGTACGTACGTACGTACATATGTATGTATAGATAGTTACGTACGTAAATACGTATCACGTGTGTATCTCGATCTACCTTTAATGCATGCATGCATGCATGCATGCATGCATCCATCCATCCGTCCGTCCGTCCGTCCGTCCGTCCATCCATCCGTTCGTTCGTTCGTTCGTTCGTTCGTTCGTTCGTTCGTTCGTTCGTTCGTTCGTTCGTTCGTTCGTCCATCCATCCATGGGTTCCATGGGTCCATGCATGCGTGAGAAGCTCATCTACGCACTTATTATTACATAGGTTTACGTAGATTTAAAAAAAAAAGAGAAGGAAGAGAGTGAGGAAAAATTGAAAGGAGGATGATATGGAAGGAGACACTGAAAAAAGTATGAAGAAAAGGAATACAAAATAAATAAATATATAAGTAAATAAATAAAGAAGAAGAAGAGGAAGAAAGAGCAACGTGCGGAGAGCACACGTTGAATGTTTCCCGTTAGAATCGAAAGTTTCGTTCGATCACGGTGGCTTCGGTATCCTGGCTCTTTCTCACGCTCTCGATCGTTACTCGAGTTATCGTTGAACAACAACTATGCTCATTCGAGATGTACGGACGCAGAGAAAGAGAGAGAAAGAGAGAGAGAGAGAGAGAGAGAAGACATCAAAGATCGAACGCGATAACAGAGATACTTCTCGATAAGCAGATGCTCCTATGATAATCGCGATCGGAGGATTGGTATTCGAAACGTTTTAATAAGCTCATTTATATTATATAAAGAGGGTACATTGCTCTTCTTATTTTTATTATACATATATATGTATGTACTTAGGTATATATCTATGTATATCTGTATGTATTTCATTTTATATCGGTGGTAACGCTCATTTATTATCTTTGACTTTTATACTCCAACCTTTCTATCTACTTCTTTCTCTGTCTCTCTCTCTCTCTCTCTTTCTCTCTTTTTCCTTTTACCATTGCTGTTCGAGAGTTAATCCTATAGTTCGATCGAGAAAGAGAGAGAGAGAGAGAGAGAGAGAGAGAGAGAGAGAGAGAGAGAGAGAGAGAGAGATAAAAAAACAACGAAAAAGAAAAAGAATTTCGGTTTGGCAAAGTTTTGCGGTTATCCCCGTTTAGTCGGGAATAATTTCAACTAACTTGCACCGTTCGGTTGTTGCTTTTTTAAAGTAGTAAAATAGTTCACTTCGAATCCTACGGTTTTTAACTTGTTAGTTAGTTAGTTCCTTTCAATGTTACCAGAGGAATATCGATAACGTGAAAACCTACGAAACAGTTATCTATAATTTCTTTTTCTCTTTTTTTTTTTCTTTGTGGTCCTTTTTCTTCTTCTTCTTCTTCTTCTTCACTTTTTTTATTTCCTATCCCCTATCTGCCGTTAGAAAAATCGTATAGCTAAAAAGAATATTTTTTTTCTTTTTTCTTCTTCCTCTTTTTCCTTTTCTATTTCCCATTCTATACGCCGTTGAAAAATTTGAAAGCAAAGAGAGCAAAGAAGATATTACGATGCACAGATACATATTATATCGCGTTTAAGATATATCAACGTTTTTAGAAAATCCGTGAGACAAACGATCGTGGAAAATCTTTTAATGTCGGGAATGATAACGTCCTGATATCGATCCTCGACCGAATTAGTTACGACTGAACGGAAATTAAATTATCCGAGTATACCCTACTAGCCAATTTTCAATCTGTATAAGAGTCAGACATACTTCAACGGAGAGCGCAAGTCTATAGAAAGAAAAATTTAGGTCAGATGAGAAATACACGGTATATCGAAATAGAAACGATAACCGCTTTACCAAACGAAATTGTCGTTAATTGTCATGCAGCAGCAGCAGCAGCAGCAGCTACTGCTTATTAATCGCCAAGGAAATAATGGAAAAACACCGAGAGCTCTTTCCGTTAAACAAATAACTTTCACGGATTCCATTTAACTATTTATTCGTCGTGAAAACGGAGAAATCCCAATGAGATATCTGCTTTCGGTGGTGATGGTTCGACTAGTAATGGTGATGGTGATGGTGGTGGGGGGACAGGTGGAATGGGAGGAGGTTGGCAGGTGGTGGTAGGGACGGTAAGGGGGATCAACTATTCAGAACTTCGGAAGAATTACTATTTCATTCGCCGTTCGAAGCTTAGTTCCAACGAACGTCGGAGCTAGCTAAATATAATAACGCGTTTTAAATGACAAGAAAAAGTCGATAACTGTCAAAGCGCGATTGGCTATTTAAAAAATTAGCTTTAAATCTGCTTCGCCTCTTTCTTATTTGATCGTTTTATCTTCGCGTAGAAAAAAAAGAGAGAGAGAGAGAGAAGAAGGAAAAGAGGAAAGGAAAAAAGAGAGAGAAAAAAAGGAAAGAAAATACGAAGAGATTTTTTAAAGCGCGTAACGTCGTTCGAGAGGATCGATTTTTAATCTTGAAAAAAAAAAAAAAAAGGAAGGAAAAAAAGGAACTCCGACGTTTAGTTAGTTGGTTATATTTGCAAAAGTAGTTTGAAATTTTCCCTCGTCTCTTTCTTATTTGATTCATTTTTTTTTTTCCTTTTTTTTTTCTCGATCGCGTGGAAAGAGAGGGAGAGAGGGAAAACGAAGAGAAACAAAAAAGAAAGAAAAGGAAAAAATATGAAGATATTTTTAAAGCGCACGAAGCGAAAGGGTCGGTCGTTCGAGAGTTTCGATTTTTAACTTTGAAAAAAGAAAGAATGATAGAAAGAAAGAAAAGAAAAAAGAAAAAGAGAAAAAGCATGACAGCTATATATTTACAAAAGCGCTATTAAATTTGCTTCGTCTCTTCGTTATTTCATCTTTTCTTGATCGCGTAGAAGCGAAGAAACGAAAAAAGAAAGGAACAAAAAAAAAAAAAGGAAATGAAAAAAATACGAGAAGATCCTTGAAGCACCGACGTCGTTCGAGATATTTGATTTTTATCTTTCACAGGGGAAAAAAGAAAAGATCGCGTTTAATGACGCGAAGAGGCAAGCCGATAACTGTCAAAATGCGAGATCGTTATTTAAAAGAAAAAAATAAGATTGAAAAAGGAAAAGAAAAAAAATAGTAAAATTAATTTCAAATCTGTCTCGTTTCTTTCGCGCTTGATTTTCTTTTCTTTTCTTTTCTTTTTTTTTTTTTTTATCGCACAGAAAAGAGGAAATAGAAAAAGGAGAATAAAAAAAGAAATTTTTTTTTTGAAGCACGCTCGGCCGTTGGAGAAATTCGATTTTTAATTTCATTTAGAAAGGGAAAAAAATTGAAAGAGAGAGAGAGAGAGAGAGAGAGAGAGAGAGAGAGAGAGAGAAGAAAGAAGAAGAGAAGTATCGAAAGAAGGGGTAATCTATCGATCGGAACGTAGAAAACGTGACGGTACGATCCGCCATTTGTTAAGAGTCAGGAAGACGAAGGAAAAACGGAGAAGCTGTGGGTACCTCGAAGGAGCTTCTTTAAGAAGGGTCTATTAATGTCGGCCATCATTTTTCTTACCGCCTAATCACAGGATGTTCTCCATGCTCGTAACCCCCACTCTTTTCTTTTCATCGTCAACTTGCCCGGTTAACATGCAAGGATCGAAGATCTCGTACTTTTTAGCTCGACGTGCATTTAAATCAGCTGAAATTTAAATATATATACATACACATACACACACACACACACACACACACACACATATATATATATGCACACATATAGATACTAACAATGACTTTACAATTTAATAATCGAAATGATCTCGAATAATATTTTTACTTTCTCTCTCTCTCTCTCTCTCTCTTTTTTTTAATTGCACTTAATCAACGTTACTTAAATTTTTTTGTAAAAATAATTTATCTTCTTTAATCGTTTCCTCCAAGATGTCTCGATCAAGATGTACGAACGCATACATGAACATTAAATATTATAAATTTATTTATCCATATTTATTTATATCCTTTTTTCAACTCTATAAACGTACTTATATCTTGTCCCTCACATCATCGAGTTTTTCATACTCGTTTCCGCTACTTTGAGAGAATCGAACAATTTCCGGACGCGACGGAATTTCTTCTCTCGTATCGCTTCTCCCCTCTCTCTGTTCTTACCCAACATCTTCACAATCTTCTCTCGGT
>NC_057686.1:1379367-1381867 GCF_014466175.1 Vespula pensylvanica
CTATCGCATAACTTATAATAAATGAAATTTATTATACACACATACACACACACACACACACATATATATCAAAAGAGAAATATCAAAAAAGGAACAAGACAGAATAAACAAAAAAGAAATCAATTCTCAAATAAAAAGAATAATAAGTTTGAAAGCTAGATGTTCTCCTATAAAGAACTCAACAATCCTTGTTTCCATAATGATGACAATAACAATAATAAGCAAAACAAAACAAAAGAAAACAAAAAACCAAAAACAAAAAGAAGAAACACAAAGAAAAGAAAGGAGAAAGAAAATGTTGTGTTCAGACGTGCGAAGCTTTCCCATTCATCCACGTGAACGGGGTACGTTTACATACATAATGCTCGTAATGCGTTTACCACGTCGACCGTGGAAGAATTATGCCACTGTTTAAAAAGAGCAGTTTTCCTCGTGGCTACGCGAACGCTAGTGGGGAGAAAACAAAACAAGAAGAGAGGGAAGGGGAAAGAGTGAGAGAGAGAGAGAGAGAGAGAGAGTGAGAGAGTGAGAAAGAGTGAGAGAGAAAGAGTGAGAAAGAGTGAGAGAGAGTGAGAGAGAAGAGCGTTAAATACCCACGGTCGACGCGACCCACTGGCACACTGTTTCCATGCAAATTCTGTTTACTCTCGCCCCCTTTAACCAACCCCACACCAACCTGTTCTCTCTCTCTCTCTCTCGTTCTCTTTCTCTCGCGCGCTCTCTCACCCCCTCCTGTAAAGCGACGCACGTGTGCATACGATGTTGCACCACGCGCAGGCTCTCCCCTATTGCAAGTCCTATATGCATCCACATGTTGGCTTCTCTTATTCTTTCTCTATCATCTACAACTATTAAAAATGTCTATTTTCAATTTCTTCTTATTCGTTTAACGGATGGAGAAGGAAATTTAGATTGCTTTATAAAAGCTTAGTGTGTCTGTTTGTACTCGCATGTGTATATATATATATATTTATTAATTTTTGAAGTATTATCTATGTTTTATGGTTAAAATTATTAATTAATCGATTACTTTATTTTCGAGATATATCTTTAATAAATTTAGAAAATTTTATACATACGTATGTATATATGTATGTAAGTTGTATGCACTACACAAAGTTGTATATATCTATTACGTAGTATAATTTTTTTGTTAAAGAGAAAAAAAATTGGATTATACTGAGTTAAGAGAAAGAGAGAGTATGAGAGTAAGATAGTTAAATATAAATGAAAATTTAAGACAATACATATATTTAACGATTACAAATTTTAGTTAATCCTGTTATTTCTGTTACTATATTATAACATTACCATATTTTACGCAATACACGCTCACGCGCACATTTTAATATCTGACAAAGGAGAGGAAACGTCTATATCCCTAAAATGATATTATCGAAGAAAGCTGAGAATCTTAACGACACCTCAAATTGATGTAGTTACCCTATCGAAATGTTCTTATCAAAAAGTGAACCCTAACTAAAAAAGGTGAGGATCTTAACGCATGCAAATCGATGTACTAAACCCACATCCTCAACCTTCGTTTAAACGTTCTTATAAAAATAAATCCCATCGTCGTTTCTTTCGAATTTTTTACACGGCAATCGTACGTCTACTCGCAACGAAGTCTATTAGCAATCGATATTAAAGAAAGTATCTAACAGGATTTAAAACAAATAAGAAAGGAAAATATCTACAAGAAAAATATCTAAATCAATTGTAATCATTTTCACTCACCTTGGATAGAGATTGATCTATCCAACCAATCGAAACGTACTTTTCAAAATCAAATCGTCGCGAATTTGTAACTCAATAATATATCGATTCGCAGCAGAGTACAATCGTAAACTGGATAAAAAAAGAAAAAAAGAAAAAAAAGAAATGTAATTCTCGCCAGTTACTCTCTCTCTCTTTCTCTCTCTCTCTCTCTCTCTCTCTCTCTCTCTCTCTCTCTCTCTCTCTTTCTCATTATTACTATTACCTGAAACGAAAAAAAAAAAAATCGACGTAGAGAAAGAAGAACGAGAAAAAAAAAAATACGGAGTGACAAAAAAATAAATAAATCAATAAATAAAAAAGCGGACAATAAAGCAAAATGACCGAAAAGAAAAATCGAAGAGACCGAATAAAAAAAAGAAAAAGAAAGAAAAAGAAAAAAAAGGGGAAAAAAGAGGAGAGAATCGGAAAGGAGAGGGTTGAAAAACGAAGGAAGAAGAACGAAGGAAAATAAGAAGGAATAGAAGAGAAAATGTAAAGGGTGGGAGTAAAAGGAGGGTTATAGGGAGGAAGGGGTGAGTGCAAGGGTGAAAACGTAGATCGTAGAAGAAACGAGACGAAGGGGCCACGTTGGGTACCCGTTTCGGCAGGGTTGCTTGCGTGAGAACCGACGAGGCCTCTGCGTGCGTCGCTCCGACACGAGGTGGTTGAACTCCGCAAAAAGCTGTAAGCTCAAAGCTGCTCGGTAGTGCGGTCGTCGGAAGTGGAAGGCTAAAACGGGAAA
>NC_057686.1:1386867-1393778 GCF_014466175.1 Vespula pensylvanica
AGCGTCTTAATGACGATTGAAAAGAAATTTTGTTTAATACGAGATACACATTACATCGATAAATTTTATGTTTAGAAGGGAAGAAAGAAAATAAAAAAAAAGAATAGATGCAAGTATTTTAATAACAGTGACGACAAAATTGTGTTTACAATAAAGAAGAGGAAAAGAAAGAAATGAAAAAATTCAATGAACGAACGTGAAACTTCGTTTACATATATATATATATATATTTTTTTTTTTCTTTGTTTCCAATTATAAATTTTATCGTTAGAAAAGAAGAAAAAAGAAGAGAGAGAAACAAGAATTTTGTTAACGACAAAGAAGAAAAACATTTCGTCCGCAATAGTAACATTGATAATACGACGAATGAACTTCGATAATGATTGTAATGTTTACGAAATAAGAAAAGTAAAAAAAAGAAGGAAAAAGAAAAATACAAAAAAGACAACTGCGATCATCTACTATACAATACTAGTCGCGTTTCAAGGTCTTCTTTTGTTCGTGAAAGAAATTAAAGATCGAAGAACTCGATCGATCCAACCCTTTCTATCATTTCTCTCTCTCACTTTTCTCTTTCAAAGAGTGAATAAAAACAATCGTTTATCTCTTTTACATACGTACGATTGATATCGACATATCCCACAAAAGAAAGAAAAAAAAAAAAAGAGAAAGAGATAAAATAAAAAATAAAAAAATATTACTCGGTGAAAAGAAAATTATGAAGACAGAAAAAAACGGGAGAAGAAGAAGAAGAAGAAGGAAAAAGAAGAAAAAAAATAAAGAAAGAAAGAGAAGAGAAGAGAAGACAAAGCGATGCTCTTTAACGGCAGTGAGAACCTAGAAGGTAAAGAGAAAGAGAAAGAGAAAGAGAGAGAGAGAGAGAGAGTTGTGTTGCTTAAAGAAGAGCTAGACTTAAAGAAATTTCAAAAGGGAAACAGGTTAGAAGGAAAAATAACAATAGGAAGAGACAAAAGAAGAAGAAGAAGAAGAAGAAGAAGAAGAAGAGGAATAAGAAGAACGAAAAAAAGAAGAGAGAAGAGAAAAAAGTATAATACGATTTTGAGGATACCAGTTGATCGAAAAGAGAAGAGAAAAGAGGAGAGGAGAAGGGTGAAAGAATGTGAAGTAAAATAAAATAAAATAAAAAAAAAAAGGAGAAAAGAAAAGAAAAGAAAAGAAAAGAAAAGAAAAAAAAAAGAAAAGAGTAAAATTGAGAAAGAAAGATAAGGAAGGAAGATGTAAGGGAGTGGGAGTAGAAGAGGGTTAGAAATAGTCGAGTAAAGGGGTTGGTCGTCCGAAAAGCAAACAAGACCATAAATCCTGATGCAGAAATCCTTGGATTACGCATTGGACGGTGGGCGTTGGTGATCTTGGTGTTAGTGTGTAAAGGTAGAGTCTTATTTGGGGTCTCCTGTTTAAGACGACTATGGAGTAAGGAAAGGAGGATAAGGATGAGAATAAGAATGAGAATGAGGATGAGGACGAGAATGAGGACGAGAATGAGGACGAGGATGAGAAAGAAGAAGAAGGAAGAGGAGGAAACGAAGAAGAAGGAAACGAAGAAGAAGAAGAAGAAGGATGAGGATAAGGAAGAGGGAGAGGGAGGCTGATGAAGGGAGCTGGACCCGGACCTAGGTGGCGTAACGGAAGGGAAGTAGTGGAAGTCTGCGGAGGAGGCGCTCTCACAGACGGCGGTATCGACCGTCGTTCCGGACCTGCCCCACGCCATTTCTCTCGAACGCCAAGCTATGGTTCTCTTTCTCTCTCTTTCTCTTTCTCTTTCTCTCTCTTTCGCATCTGTTTCTATCTCTTTCTATCTCATTCCTTCTTTCTTTCTTTCTTTCTTTCTTTCTTTCCATTTATCGTATTACCTGGACAGATATATGTAAGTACGTTTACGCACTACGTTTACGTACTAACCCCTACCGAAGATGATAAGATATGTATGTTTGTACTTGTGAGTATCTTGTTCTTGTAAATCATATTCTTTCTTCATGACCCCATTTCTTTTGCTTGCTTTTTCTTTCGATTTTGATCTTGATTTTTCTTTTTCTTTGGTTTGATCTTCTTTTTTCTTTTCTTTTCTTTTCTTTTCTTTTCTTTTCTTTTCTTATTCTTTTTTTTTTTTTTTCTTTTTTGTTTCTTCTTGAGGGAAAAGAAAAATGGGACGATACTTATGCACACAAATATTCTATCTTTGATGTATTGACGTAATAAGTTTTTGACAATAGACACGACAGGAGGAGGATGCTTTTCCTTCTTTATCGATTCGTTAACCTTTTCCGGTTTGTTTTTACACTTCGATCGATATTCCCAACTCGAAAACGATAAAATAATAAACTATGACGTTGAAGTAACTTCTCTCTCTCTCTCTCTCTCTCTCTCTCTCTCTCTCTCTCTCTCTCTCTCTCTCTCTCTCTGTATACGAATATATATATTCGTATGTAATTTTCTTTTTTAATTTCTCTCACGAAAAACATAAATCTCGATTATTCTCGATGCTCATAACTCGAATTTAATCACGAATTTTCTTTAGGATATCATCCCTTAACGAAATTAAACGAATTAAATAAATGTAAATCTGTATAGAAAAGCACGTGGATAGAAAATATCCTGAAGGTAGCTCGTTGAGATTTAACGTAGTAGCTACAATACAATACTTTTCTTCACGTTTGAAAAACAATATCGCGAATTATAATCGTGATAAGAAAATACGTCAGAAAGATAAATCAATTAGGCGATTACAGAGACATTGACGCGATCGGTCAAATCGCGATATTGATAACGATCCATTACAAAACGTAGAAATTACGAACAAATATATTAAACGTGTTTTCATAATTTTATTTATTTAGAAAATAAAAAACCAAAGAAAGAGAAACAAACTAACAAAATTAAAAAAAAAAAAAAAAAAAAACAAAGCAAAACATATGAAATAGTCAAACGAAATTCGAGAAGACACGTTGTTTCAAAACACTTACCAGCATCCCAATCGCAATGGCAAAACGGGAAGCAGACAACGAGGCAGTTAACACTGCACCGCTTGCTGCAGTTAGAAAGAGGGATAAACAAGAGAAAGAGAGAGAAAGAGAGAGAGAAAGAGAGAGAAATATATACACACACATATACATACATATATATATATAAACATATACATAAATACACATACACACACACACACACACACACACATACACATAACGGAATGCTGAAACGTGAAGTAGCGAGAAGGATCGTCAGGTAAATTCCCATCCCTTGATAGTCCGTCGTTAAACAGAACCCCCGCGCGATACCGGGCCAGGGGTAGCGACGCGGTCTCTCCCCAGTCTAGACGCACTCACCCTCCCATTGTACACCTACCCTCTCTCTCTCTTTCACACTCACTCACTCACTCACTCCTATACCTACGCGTTTACTCACCGACACGCATCCATAGCCATTCTAGCTCACTCACACATCTTTGAATTTACTACCCTTTTCTCTCTCTCTCTCTCTCTCTCTCTCTCTCTCTCTCTCTGCTCTCTCTCTCTATGTTGTCGTTAATACCGTGCCACGTACTCACAGGCACGTACACGTGAACGTAAAGATACGGGCCGTAAACTCTGACTAGGATTCAAAGACGATTTCTCTCTCTCCTTCTTTCTCTCTTTCTCTCTCTCTCTCTCTCTTTCTTTACTATTATAGTTCTTTCGTTATATAGGTAGAAACGAACACGTAGAAAAGTCGAGCATGGGGTCGAAAAGACGAAGCGTCGGCAGGTTCTACGAGCATAATGAAAACCAGATTAAAAAGTTTTCGAGTCGAGTGGGACGGAAGAACGATGCTAGGAACAACGAGAGGCCTCCTCCTCTTCTTCCTCTCTCACAACCCCTGCCTGACTCCTCCTTTCCCGCCAACGTGGAACGACGTAGCGCGAGATGATTGGAGGATGAAAGCTTCCGGGCTTTTATTCCGGTTTCCACTTCCCGCGAGCTTGACCGACAGAGAGAAAGAGGAATTGAAATATAGTGAGCATGAGAGAAAGAGAAAAAAAAATATATATATATATATATATATATATATATAGACAGAAAGATGGAGTGAGAGAAAGAGAGAGAGTTATCGTTTCATTGAGATAGGTCAGTTTTATAATATATATCGTCCACCTTTTTTCTGAACATTTACGATCGTGCAAAATATTTTCACGTGTTGATCGCACGTGTTAAATATCGCATCTTTTTTATATTACTTATCTTTTTTTTTTTCTTTGACGAAAAACAATCTGGTCGAAGGATTATATTTTTTTAAAAACGAAAAGAAAGAAGATAAAGTGAAATGAAATGAAAAAAAGGAGAGAGAAGAGAGGAAAATTTATTCGACAAATTTTGTTTCGTGAAAAAATGTCATAATATATATATATATATATATATATATATATATATATATATATAGACACACATATTATATATAATTGATTCATTAAGAATATGATCCAAGAGTTTCGTTCTTCGACGGGATTAAAATAATACTATGATACTCTTATATATACGCGTGCATTCGTACGCTTATAAACGTGTAGATGCACACAAACATACACGAATGCATTCTCGTAATCCGCTCATTACGGAATACGTTATCTCTTGAACCGCTTAAAAATGAAATGCACTTGTTTGCACGCTTCTCTTCTACTTTGCCTTTTCTACTTTTCCATCTGTCATTTACACGCACACATATATAAATATATTTACATGTGTATATATATATATATATATTTATATGTGTATATATATGTGTGTGTATATTCATATAATAAATTATTCTCTCTTTTTCATATGTAGATTACAAACGACGTCGTCTAAACGGCAAACGTCGTATACCCCTTTTGCTTTCTTATATTACAAAGGAAAAATAATCGTTTTAAAGAACGTATAAAAGATAAAAATATTTTCCTTTTCTCAAAATGGTCATGGAGTGTCGTTGAAAAATTAGAAGAAACCAAAGAAAAACAAAAAAAAAAAAAAGAAAATAATAAAAGAAAGAAAGTAAGAAAAGAGAACAAAAAAGAAAAGGAGAAACTTCGTTCAACGATGATGCAATCGTTTAATCGCATATCCACATATTTTCTTTCTTTATGAACGAAAGAAAGAAAAGTATCGTCGGATAGTACAGTTCCACGTACGAATGATAATAACGAAGTAGTCATTGACTTCAAGGAAAAAAGAGACGAAATAAAATAAAATGAAAGAAAAGAAATCTAAATGAACGAAGAAAAAATGAAAGTAAAACGGAATAAAAAATTTATATATATACCTCCACACACACACACACACACACACACACACACACACACACACACATATATATATATCAACGGATGTGGCTACAGGGGAGGAAGATAAACTACGAGTTTAGAGTTCCTAGCGAAAATGCCAAGAGAAGAAGAACGTACGTAGAAGTAATTTTTTATTGTCAACCGTCGCGGCACACGACGTAGGTCTGATTACGTCCAGCTAAAAGAGCCCAGCCGTGGGTTGGTTGGTTGGTTGGTTGGTTGGTTGGTTGGTTGGTTGGTCGGTCGGTTGGTTGGTTGGATGGTTGAATGGTTGGCCGGCAGGCAGACAAGCAGGCAAGCAGTCAGGCAGTCAGGCAGCCAGGCAGCAGGTCGACTTCGAATACTTGCGCGACCGTGAGCACACTAGAGAGAGCTTCGAGCTTTATTAAAAGCGTATATCGCCTGTTTTATCTTATACCTACAGCCTTGTATTTAAGGTTTTGAAATTCAAATGAACCGTCCCGTTCCCTGCCATACGCTATTGATATGCGAAATATCGCAAACCTGCCTGAGTATCCCAAACCCCCTTTCCACCCCTTTCCACCCAGCCCAACCCCTTCGTCCCTGTAGTAGTCCAGCACTTCCTACCTCCCTCTCACATCTCCCATACCCATACACCCTATTCCCCCTTCTCTCTCTTTGGTCCCTTTTTCACTCGAACGATACTATGAAATCGTGAGAGTATGTTTTGTGCGAACTGAAAAAAAAGAAACAAGAGTGAAAACAAAAAAGACAGAGAGAGAGAGAGAGAAAGAGAGAGAGGGTAGATAAAAAAAAAAGAGAAAAAGAAAAAATAAAAATTATGATGGAAAAGGATACAACTTTCGTATAGACCCAAAACTATGCGTTTCTATGATATATATATATATATATATATATATATATATATATATAGCGTACGTAACGAGTGAGACGAGTTTATTTATTTATAATATCAGATAATAATTATCTTGACGAATGTTAAAAATCGAACGATAGATAGATATAAACGGCTTCGTTTAAGATGGACTTGGGAAAAGGTATCTATACATAAAACTTGCAAATAGTAAGGAAGAGTCCGAATATAGGATATCAGCGTCTTGAAGACAACGCGACGCCGGAACAACGATTCCCACTTATAGAGAGAGAGAGAGAGAGAGAGAGAGAGAGAGAGAGGTGAAAAAACGCGTGGACGTTGAGTTGACAAGAAGAGAAACGTCTTTTATATATGTTCGCCAGCGTTTTCTCTAACGTTTGCTAGATATAGAAGTCTTCCTTCTCTATCTCTATATATCTAACTATCTCTCTCTCTCTCTCTCTCTCTCTCTCTCTCTCTCTCTCTCTCTCTCTCTATCGATTGATCAAGTACCGTCATCGGGGATATCACCCGGACACGTACTCTCCGTAACGTAACTCCGAATTCACTGGTTCACCCTCCTCCTTCTCCTTCCTCCTCCTCCACCTCCTCATCATCCTCTTCTCTTCTCTTCTCTTTCGTGTGTACGTGTGCATCCTCGCAGAAGCGTAAGCGCGTTCGTACAGAGGCACACATACAAAGAGAAAGAGAGAAAGATAGATAGATAGATAGATAGATAGAGAGAGAGAGAGAGAGAAAGAGAGA
>NC_057686.1:1393895-1400491 GCF_014466175.1 Vespula pensylvanica
GAGAGAGAGAGAGAGAGAGAGAGAGAGAGAGAGAGAGAGAAGGGAGAAAGATAGGAGAGTGCGCAGCACGCAGACACTCGCGAAATTACGACCTTCGCTTACGTCTGGATACATCGCTCGAGTGAACGAGCTAGCGCCAGCGGACGAGCAGGGTTTATAGGGTTGCTGCTGCAGGTACGGCGTGCGGAGGAGGTGGATGAGGAGGATGAGGAGAAAGAGGAAGAGGAGAAAGAGGAGAAAGAGGAGAAGGGGGAGGAGGAGGAGGACGACGACGACGACGACGACGACGACGACGACGACGAAGAGGAAGGGTGGTAGTAGGAAGGGTCGACGTAGGGTGCACGGTAGGATGGGCCGTGGTAGGATGGTGGTTACGAGAACGCACACACCGACGCGGTTTTACTGTTTCGGAAGTCTAGCCGCCTCCAGGCTATCCACTCTCCCTCCTTCTCCACTTCCATCCTCCTCAGTGCCGTGGTCCCGCGCCATCCGCCGCCGCCTCCGCCACTGCCACTGCCGCCACTGCCACTGCCGCCGTCGCCGCCGCCGCCACCCAGGGTGGCCCACCCGCTTATACGACCTTCCACCCCCTTCGGCCAGACTAGCACACACCGAAGTCGTAAACCTGCACCCTCTCTCTTTCTCTTTCCCTCTCTCTCTCTCTTTCTCTTTCTCTGCTATATCTCTGTCCTTCTTCTTCTCTCAGTCTGTCCCTCTCTCTATCTCTCTTTCTCTTTCTCTCTCTCTCTCTCTCTCTCTCTCTCCCTCTCTCTCTCCCTCTATCTGTCTCTTGGACTCACCCCGAGCGACTTGTACACCCTTCTCCTCCTTCTCCATCCCTCTCGTCCAGCCGGTCTCGTCCGACCTACCACTACCACCACCACCACCACCATCACTACTGAGCCATCCTCCCCCGACTACTACCCTTCGAGCTTGCACGGATACCTCGAATGCAGCAGCTCTTTCTCATCGTCCGTCTGACAAGCACGCACGCCATCGCTACTATCGTTCGTTGTTGATACGAACACACAGTCTTGCTCACACCCACGCATGCACATACACACATACACACAAACGCATATACACACACGCGTACTCACGCACAAATGCACACTTATTTATCAGTGCGCGCGCCGTGCGAACCGCACACGTGCGCTTTTCCTACATGTGCGAATCCACCCTCTGACCCTCCCCCTCTCCGTCTAGTCCGTGCCACCTTTCTCTCCTTCCACCCCCCCCCATCCACCTATCCATCCCACCACCCAACCATCCCCCAACCTCGTTGTTGGATCTTCCCTTGCACGTAGCTAAAGGCGCGCTCGCGCGCATCCGAGTAAGCGAACAAGGGTGGTAGCCGATGTGCGTGCGTCCGCGCGCCTATACGACCTTTCTCGAAGAGGTGTGGGGTAGGACGTAATTCCATCGGCACCGACGGTGGTACCGAGCCAACCACCACCATCACTACTACCACCACTATCGCCACTACCACCACCACCACCACCACCACCATCTCCAACATCGCCATCGCCACCTACGAATTCCAGTAGGGGGGTTGCACCGAGGAGAACCGAGAGGATCACGAATTCGTTTCACCGAAATTGTTCAACTCCGGGTTGAGAATTATCGGAGGTTCGAGCAGTTAAACGCTCACTGCATTTCCATCTCCTTCCCCTCCCCCTCTCTCTCTCTCTTTCTCTTTATCTCTTTCTATCTATCTTTCTCTTTTACCGTCTTCCCTTGTCGGTTGCAACCGATAAGACTTTTTGCTCATGTTTTCTCTTCTTCTTCTTCTTCTTCTTCTGCCTATCTAGTTACCTATCTATTCGTCCGTCTATCTACCTATACATCTACCTACCTACCTACCTACCTACCTACCTACCTACCTATCTACCCAACGAAACGCAAACTCTCCAGACGACGGCGTCGCCGTCGTTGTCGACGACAACGCCAAGAACGCGGCGCCCGTTACCGAACTTTTCGAGAGCAATTAAACGACGTTTACTACGGTCGACGTTTGCGGCGAACGTCAACAACGACATCCTCTATTCCGACTACCATGTTCCAACGCAAAAATATTTCGAGATTCCCTTTGAAAACTGTCACGAGAAAAAGAAATAGAGAGACACAGAGATAGAGACAGAGACACGTACAAACAATCCCTTTAATTCTACGCTAATGAAAAATGTATTTCTTTAAAAGAAGCCGGATGTTTGTCCCTTCTTTCTTTCTTTCTTTCTTTCTTTCTTTCTTTCTTGTTTTCGTCGTTCCTTCTTTCCTTCTTCTTCTTCTTATTTTCTTCTTTTTTGTTCTTTTTTTTTTTATTTGCTCCATTCTAAATTCACGTGTTGAGTTACACCCGGCATAAGGTTTTCTAGCATTATTTTCACTACTACTATTATTATCACTACTACTACTATCGCTACTACGCGTAGTCTCCTCGTTAACTTCGAGAGTTCGGATCTTCCGAAATTCCAAGACTAGGTAGAGCAACGCGAATGGAATTCAAGGGAGGTGTAGCAGCACCGAGTTTATGGGGTAGGAGGATTTTAGGTGTGTTTTCATGGAATTAATACAGAGTTTAGTTTTGCGACCATAAACCAGATCCAGACGGTAGTAAAACGAAGGCGAAATGGCCCAGGGACAGTGGCTGCTGTCTCGCCTCGTAGCCATTAATGGCTCGCGAGACGTGGCTAACTATAAATTGATAAGAGAACCTGACCTCCCCCTACTTCTCCATTAAGAGTTAAAACTTAACGGACGGTCGAGGAACGAAAGAGGATCGGGGTAGAGGGGTAGACTGGGGGATGGTCATGGACGCTCACTCCCAGACAATCTTCCTTTTTATTATTACCAGTAATATATACATAGATATATCTCTCATTTACCATTATTCTTCCCTTTTTCAGTCTCTCCGCGAATCCTAATTTGATATTTTCATATATTACCTCCCTTCCCCACATCCCCCATATCTATAAAGAAAATCCATTGAAATTTATGATTTGAACGAAATGTCACATAGGAATGTACCGACGTACGATTATCTCTCGGTTTAATGTATCATACCTTAAAACAATTCAATCCTCGAAAGAAAGCATTTTCTTCGAGAGTTTTAACCGTATCGAGTGGCAACAAGTAAGTACCGTATGTATTGTACGATGGATATATAACCGAACGATGACATTTAATGTAAAACCACGCGAGAGTAAGAGTCGTATCGGGTTGGTTTCTTCTGTCTGATGGTGCGAGGCAAGATTATAGTTGGGCGTAGTGTGCGTCTACATAAATTTACGGAAAATATTTGGAGCATCTCCCACGATGCGAATCCAGTGGATTCTGCGGGTCGAGTGGTGTCTCGTTAATACCAACCAGCCAGCCAGTCAGCCAGCCAGCCAGCCAGCCCGCCAACTCGACAGCCAGTTCGCGAGCCAGCCAGCCAGCCAGCGAGCCAGCCAACCAACCAACCAACCAACCAACCAACCAACCAACCAACCAGCCAGCCAGCCAGCATGGAAGATGATAAACGAGGCCAACTTATCAGCAGATACTCTGGCCAGAAGCAAAAACTTTCGAGGCCACGACTATGGCGCCATATTGGTGGATCACACGCCGCCACGAGAGAATGAGAAAAAGATATATATACATACATACACACATACATACTATATACATATATACGTATATATATATATATGTACGTATCTATGTAGAAATAGTGAAAGAGAGTTTGAGTAAAAGAAGAAAAGAGACGATGGTATAAGTCGGATGGTTTTCGACGTTGACTAAACGAGACACGAAGACACGTTCATGGCGGACAGGAACGTAGAAAGTACAGAATGTCCCATGGGTGTCTTACGAACACACGTGACACCCACTCCTACATCTAACTACGACTACGACTACGACAACGACGACGACGACGACGAGGACGTCGAAAGGAGCCCTTCTTCCTGACCCTTCGTTGCACAACCCCTACACACGGACACCGACTGTCCTACCTACCTACCTCCATCGAGCCAACTCTGCACGACCCTTTCAACCGCCCACGACGTCGGTCTCTCAAACCCCATTGGCAATCATACTGCCATGGTATCTCTCCTGCAAAATGGCCACGCGGATCTTCCGTCTTTCACGACGTTCCTTGAAATCCCTTGAGCGTTCTTGACTTTCTCTATCTATCTATCTATCTAGCTAGCTATCTCTATCTATCTATCTATCTGTCTGTCTGTCCGTCTGTCCGTCCGTCTGTCTATCTTTCTGTCTGTCTATTTATGTATCTACCTCTCTTTCTCTCTCTCTCTCTCTCTCTCTCTCTCTGTCTCTCTCTCTCTCTCTCTCTTTCTCTTTTCTATCTCTCTTTCTTGCTTAGGTACGTCCCGATTCAGTATTTAGTAAGACCTCGCGAATTCGAACAAGTCTCTTGAGAAATCCGCGATATGAGTATATCGACTTATCCATCGAACTGTCCCTCCATCTCTGTCCCACTCTCTCTCTCTCTCTCTCTATCTATCTATCTATTTATCTATCTATTTCTCGCTATGGAACGATTGCTCGACGTTCCTTCGAAAAAAATTAAAGGCCAAAACATGGAATTTCACCGACGATCTTATGGACGTTAGCAAATTGCAAATGTTGCTTTCGCGTGCCACTAATGGAAGGCTTTATTTGAGAATAAAACTTAAGTAGGCCATAGAAAGAGAGAGAGAGAGAGAGAGAGAGAAGAAGGAAGAGAGAGAGAGAGAGAGAGAGAGAGAGAGAGAGAGAGAGAGTGAATCTGTTTCGATGAAAAGTACGGAATATAAAACGAGTCTAGATCGATCATCGACGACCCAATAATAATAATAATAATAATAAGAAAAAGAACAAGAACAAGAAGAACAAGAAAAAGACAAAGAACAACGGAATGCCCTATTTCACGAAGTTTTCACAAAAAAAAAGTAATACGAGTCTCGATAAAAATAATCAACTCCTCCCTCTCCATCCCTCCCTCCCTCCCTCTCTTTCTCTCTCTCTCTCTCTCTCTTTGTTTAAACGCAAAAGGCGTGACCTTGAATCGTGCGAACGATCAACGCTAGCAAGCTCGACGAACGATATCAGCAACGAATTGCTGATTTTCTCGTTTCGCAGCTTTCTCGTTTCGCACCGACCTCGTTTCTCTCCTAAAAACCTGAACTTCCACAGTTGGCGTACTTCTCCTAGTCTGGGACAAGCTATCTTTCTCTCTCTCTCTCTCTCTCTCACTCTCTCGCTCCATTCGTCTCCTCTTTCTCCTCCTACAACGACGACAAGGACTTACTGGCATCATAGTGGTTGGATGGGCTGCCGGTGGCAGTACGTGCCGTGAAAAAGGAATTTTCGGTGAGAATTTCGGATTTCTTGGCGGGCCGACGAACGAGTGTCAGCGCAACCGTCTCTCTTCTTTCGAAACCTGGGCCAAGCAGCAATACCTTTACCCTTTCTATTCCTCAGCCCTCACCTCTTCACTCTGTCACCCCTTCACCCCTTCAACCCTTCACCCGGTCACCCGACAACCGTTCATCCCGCAACCCACTTCCATTCTCCGTTCTCTTTACCAAAGCCAAATTTCTCTCTCTTTCTCTCTTTCTCTTTTGAGAGAGAAGAGAGAGAGAGAGAGAGAGAGAAATACTCGACATGGACCACGAAAACTTCCGATGCACAAACGTTTCTTCGGCTTCGTTTTATAATATTATATCCGGTTGATATTTCGTTTTAATAAACTATCTATGCAACTACCAATGCATTGAAATCCTCACAAGTATTATTTTTGGACGATCTTTCAAATCTTTTCGAAAATATTACTTTATGTTACCATCTACGCACACGTATGTATATATGTAAATATATATTACATCGACGGAATACATAATGTTCATCTCCAATTCGAAGTTTCGCAGCTTAATTGATTATTTCCTTTATCAATTGTAAACCTCGTTTCGAGAAATACGTTCTTCCTGCTTTTTCTATTTTCTTCCAAATAAAACTTATCCTATTTCGGAATTAATTGATAAGGGTGGAGGAGACAGAGGAGCATCTTACGGTATTGCGCAAATCTTTTGTCTGATGGACCGAGTGACCATCGCCATTTCTCAACCGTGATCGTGGTAAACATATACCTACGAGAGATTGAGATGGATGCATAGAAAAAAAAAAAAGAAACAAAAAGACAAAATTGAAGAAATTTCTCTCCGACGACGAATTGTTACAGCAATCGACTCGGACAAAAATAAAAGAAGAAAAAAGAAATAAAAAAGAAAAGAATAAAAAAGACGGAAATTCATCGGCGGACCGAATCCGATAATCTCTTGCTAGAATCGTTATCTTTTAAAAGAAAAAAAAAATATATATATATATATATATTATACAGATGTACATATGTATGTATGTATGTACTTGGTATATCGCTATTGTCGCTTATCATTTTTTTCTTTCCTTATCTCTTTTTATTAAGACCGAGAACGTATATTATATATCAAGGATATCTCTGTGCCTTTTTATAGGCAGGCGACGATTTAATCGTTGCCGCCAAAGTCGTCAAAGGCCACGACCTATATTATACCGAGAGAGAGAGAGAGAGAGAG
>NC_057686.1:1400501-1405522 GCF_014466175.1 Vespula pensylvanica
AGAGAGAGAGAGAAAGAGAAAGGGAGAAAGAGAGAGAGAGAGAGTGAGTGAGAGAAAAAAGCCAATATTTATTAATAATATTCGAGAGACGTGAGACACAAACGCAAGAGTAGAGGGGTGGAGAAGAAGGAAGAGAAAGAGGAGGTGGAGAAGGTGGTGGTGGTGGTGGTAGTGGTGGTGATGGTGGTGTTGGTGGTAGTGTTGGTAGGAGGGAGGAAAGGGGTGGTGGATATAGCCGGCACGCAACTCGCACGGACTCTTTGGTCGCGAACTTTGCGCTTTCGCGTACGTAACGTGCCCATGAGTATATTTCCTTTCTTTCTCTCTCTCTCTTTCTCTTTCTCTCTTTCTCGTTCTCTCCTTTTTTATTCCCTTTCTTTTCGAAACGCTTTACCTCCTACGCGTCTCTCAAACAAGGTAGGTACATTACGGGAGCGTAAAGCGAAAGCAAAAAGGGAAGGAAAGAAGAAAAAACAAAAAACAAAAATAAAACAAAAGGAAAAAATGAAAGGAAAGAGAGAGAGAGAGAGAGAGAGAGAGAGAGAGAGAGAAAAGAATTTATGTGAAACGCCTGGTAATCGCTCGTTCTCTCTCATTCTTTCCTTCTTTCTCTCACTTTCTTTCTCTCTCTTTCCTATTCGAACGTTCGCTCTTTTTCCGTCTCCCTTAGGCTCTCAACCCATCCATTCGCATCCCCTCTCACGAGTTTTCCCCCTTTTCACAGATCCAACTCGGTCCAATATTTGTGCAACGAAACAGGAAAGAGCGGTCCGCAAATTGTGGATTCCGAACAAAGAGTTGCTCCTTGCGGAACGGCAAAATCGAGAAAGATTAGCGCGGCTATCGGTACGTGAGCGGCGAGGCTTTATGAACTAATGAGCGTGTGAGAGAGAAAAAGACAGACAAAGAGAGAGAGAGAGAGAGAGAGAGAGAGAGAGAGAGAGGGAGGGAGAGAAAAGGGAGTACAGAAAAATGGTAGAAAAGAAAAACGATAAATAATCAAAATGGATATGGGATCGAAGCTGTATAATACGTAATTATTCGTAATTATAAGAAGATCAATTTATAATCAATCGCTAGTCTATTGACCCTTTTTTTATTAAATAATTATGCTATCTCTTTCTCTCTCTCTCTCTCTCTCTCTCTCTCTCTCTCTCTCTCTCTCTCTCTCTCTCTCCATGTATATGTATATATATATATATATTTTCTTTTTCTCCCTTTTTTTTTTCCTTTCTGTCTATCTGTTTTTCTCTGTAAAATCGATCTCTTCGAAATTTCCCTATTTAGAGATCGAGAATCTCCCTGTTTGAAAATGAATGAATGAGAAGGAATGAAAGGCGATGGAAAGGAGGATGAGGAGTAAGATCGCAGTTTGCAAAAATTCGTAGAAATAAAAAGGAAAAAGGAAAGAAGAAGAAGAGGAGAGAGAGAGAGAGAGAGAGAGGGAGAAGAAGAAAAAAGTTAGAAAGAAATGAAAGATAAAAAGAGAAAAATACAAATCATGGAGAAAGACGGAAATGAAGATAAGAGATAGACGATGGAGATGTGGAGATGGAGATGGTGAAAGCATTCTTCCAGGTTTGATTGGAAAAAAAAGGGGGTGGGGAAAAGGGTTAGGGTGTAAGAGAAAAAAGGAGAAGACGGAAGAATGAGAAGAAGAAGGAGGAGAAAAAGAAAAAGGACAAAATAGAGATAAAGAAGAAGAAGAAGAAGAAGAAGAAGCAGAAGAAAATGAAGATGAAGTAGAAGAAGAAGAAGAAGAAGAAGAAGAAGAAGAAGAAGAAGAAAATAAAGAGGAAGAAGAAGAAGAAGAAGAAGAAGAAGAAGAAGAAGAAAAAGAATTTCCATGGGGAAAACGCTTTGGCTGTTGAAGAGAGGAATGTTGTAGGGACGTCGGACAATCGCGAGCGCTCTTCCGGCAGATGGTCTTCTCTCTTCGTCAGACATCGACGCGATGATGGTGTATGGTTGATAGTAGTAGTTGTGTATAGTAATAATAATAATACGAGTAGTAGTAGTGATAGATAGTAGTAGTAGAAGTAGTAGTAATAGTAATAGTAATAGTAATAGTGCTGATGGTAATATTAGTGGGAGTAAAAAAAGAAGAAAGAAAGAAAAAAGGAAGAAAGAGATAAAGAGAGAAGAAGAGAAGACGATATGGATAGGTTGGATGAATAAAGGAATAGAGAAAGAAAGAGAGAGAGAGAGAGAGAGAGAGAGAGAGAGAGAGAGAGTGGACAGAATGCAGTGGTCCAAAATGTGGCTCCTTCTCACAGGACGACTAGAAGGAGGAGGAGGAGGATGAGAAGGAGGAGGAGGAGGAGGAGGAGGAGGAACGGGAAGAGGAGGAGGACGACTAGGAAGAAGAGGAAGAGGAGGATGAGAATGAGGAGAAGGACGACGACGAGGACGACGGCGACGACGATGACGACGACGACGACGAGGACAACGACGAGGACGACGACGACGACGACGACGACGACGACGACGACGACGACGACGACGACGGTACTCGTCGAGGACGGAGGACGAGAGAGGAGGGTTCTAGGGACTAGCGCGAGGGCGGATCAATACAATCGCTAATCCGGTGCATTGTGAGGCGAGGCGTGGCGTAGCAAAGAGGCGAGGTGAGGCGGTGGTGGTCTTGCTTGCCTTTTCATCCCCCCGCGTCTCGGCCTTCGTCGCTTTCAACCCTCTCTCGCTCTCTCTTTCTATCTCTCTCTCTCTCTCTCTCTCTCTCTCTCTCTCTCATTCTCTCTCTCTATCTCTATCTATCTATCTATCTATCTATCTATCTATCTTTCTCTCTCTTTCTCTTTCAACCGTTCGCACTACACCCTCCAACCCCTTCTCTGCGTTTCAACCCCTCGACGAGCCTGCCTTCCTGCCTACCTCTGCCTCTTCCTCTTTTTCTTTCTCTTTCTCTTTCTCTGCTTCTGCCTTTGCCTCTTCCTCTTTCTCCTACTACTTGCTTGCTTGCTTGCTTGCTTGCTTGCTTGCTTGCTTGCTTGCTTCTCTGCCTTTCTCCCTAACCGTTCGGCCCACCCCTACATCGTCCGTTGCCTCCACCGTCTTGCCGCACTTCCGTTTTCGACCCTTAACCTCCTATCTCCCTCCCTCCGTCCCTGCCTACCTCTCTCCCTCTCCTACTCCCTTCCTCCTTCGACCAACCAAAGACCCTCCACCCTACGCCCAGTTTTCTACGGAGACCCAACGATGTACGATCTAGTCGTCCTAAAAAAAACGCACAATGTCTCGCCGATCAGCCGAACGATTCTTTCTTTCTTTCTTCCTTTCTTTCTTTCTTTCTTTCTTTCTTTCTTTCTTTCTTTCTTTCTTTCTTTTCTTCTTTTTCTTTTGGTTTGATCTTCTTTTTTTCTTTCTCATTCGACGTCTATCTTTTCCTTTCTTCTTACTTTTTCCTTTTCGTTTAATTTCAAACGACGTAGAGGAATCAGTTGATAATCGATAGATTCCGATGGTCTTTTTATTGTCGAGAGAAAAAAAATTAAATATACAGTGGGTGTTCATAAAATTTTTACTCTTAGATTGTTCATAACGTTTTATTTCTTCTTTTTTCTTCTTTCTTTCTTTCTTTCTTTCTTTCTTTCTTTTTCTTTTTATTATCATTATTATTATTATTATTAATGTGAAATGGCTCATATATTTTGTACGGGTGACCTGTTATAAAAAAAATATATATATAAAATAAAAAAGATATATGAAAGGAAAGGTCTTTCAATTTATAACAATTAATTTTGATCATTAAAAATTGTAAATAATGTTAAATTAAGGAAATATATTGCGTCGTTTCGTTTTCTCTTTGATTTTTCTCTTTTTTCTTATTTTTCATAATTCATCATTTCGAAAAAGTATTCTTCATTTGTAGTTAAAAACTAAAACTGTAACGGATTAACGAACAACGAACCGAGTTTATACCTATATACCTGCCTTACCACCCCCTCCCCGATTTATTATACCTGTGTACCTATTTTTTTTCCTCCTTCTTTTCTTTCCTACTTTTTTATTTTTCTGTTTTTCTTTTTTTACTTTATTATTCTTTTTTCTTTTTTTTTTTTTTCATTATAAAACAACAACCATCGTCGTACACCTCATTCTTATCCCTCTTTCACAGTGTTTCCCTTTTTAACGAAGAAGAAAAATTCATTAACTCAATTTTTTTCGTTAATTGCGACTTTCGGCTGAAGTATCTCAAAAGTAGTCCCATTGTTTGCTTAGCCACGAGCTTAGTTAGGTCAACGTCGAATCTTTTCTCCTTGCAGGTTGCTGCTTGTTTATTAAAAAGAACAAAAAAAGGGGTGCAGGAGAAACAAAAATAGAGAAACAGAGAAAAAGAGAGAGAAAGAGAGAGAGAGAGAGAGAGAGAGATAAAAAGAAAAAAAAAATTGTCGATAATTTCACTCGAACGATATACGAAAAAGATAACGACGAACGATTATGTCCATGTAGATGGTTATTCGAGTGAGTAAATAAATCTGAACGAAATGATGATCTAGCGGGGAAAGTAGGAAAACTCATATCGAAGATATCAATCGAGGATTTAAGTTCGCAATAAACTATCTTCGATCGCCTATCGTGAGAAGTGGGAGAAGGAAATTTAAGTAACGTGACTGTCTTTTCATTTTTTTTTTTTTTTTATTCTTCTAACGGTTCAATAAATTTTTATACTTATTATATTTCGACGCGTGCGTGTATGTCAGTAATTTGTTTATGCGAAAATAATTTTAGATATAAGATGATCGTTGTAAGAATGACAAAAATATTTTTGTTAAATTTATTCGTCATACGAAGTATCAATAAATTTATATATCTATTATCCTTTAAAATATTTATAATAAATATTTATAATATATAATAATATATTTTATAATAATTTATATAATAATAAATTATATTTATATTATATTTATATAATAATAAAATATAATAATATATTTTAAAATATTTATATATATAAAATATATATATATATATATATATATATATATATATATATATAT
>NC_057686.1:1405600-1425950 GCF_014466175.1 Vespula pensylvanica
AAAAAAAAAAAAAGAAACAGTCCACAAACACATATATACACATAAATGAAAACATCATGCAAATATATGCATCGATACACTAGTTAAATTGGTTAATACATTTATTACAACGTTGGTATGCAAAACTGACATGATATCATAGAAGTCACCTGTATCAAACTTGTCAAACTTTTCATAGAGAAAAGTGGCTCGCCCACCGCCATTACTTTGATCCAAAACGGTATTCTACGAGAAACGTCGACTATTCCCAGAATACTCGCCGCCACTCTTGATGATGATGGCACAAAGCTAACTTTAGAGAGGCACCAAGATTATAATTGCTTGCCGGTTGTTATACAAAGCTATGAGATACATGGGAATTTAATTGTGGCGATGCCCTTTTCCTTCCTTACGCGATTCTCCCCCTTTTATATACACATCCCGTCACTCTTACGCTCTCAACTCAACCTAAACTCGTCCTATTCGTGTCTCTTCTCTACCATTACCACGGACAACAGTCTTCAACTTACATATGTGTGTGTATATATATATATATATATATATATATATATATATATATGTTCCTTCACTTAACTTCCCAACAACTTCATTTTCACGATTCATTTCGTTAAATATATTATAGTTCTCGAATGATTTCACCTGGTTTGTAAAAAGATAAGTTAAGAAAAAAAGAGAAGAAGAAAAAAAAAGAATTAAAATCATTTTCCCCTTCCTTTTTTTTCTCTTTCATTTTTTACTTTAATAACAACCAATCGATTTTTCAAGAGAAACCCGACGAAACCACGTTTTCGTGTTACAAGATATCAATTTTTTTTTCTATCGTTCGAACAAAAGAAAAAACTAAGAGAAAAATTAAGAAGAAAAAGAAGAAGAAGAAGAAGAGATTAAAGAAAGAAATTTTAAGAAGGAGGAACGAGAAAAGAAAAACAAAAATGAGGACAGAATAGAAAGAAAGAAAGAAAGAAAGAAAGAAAGAAAGAAAAAAACAAACAAAACAAAGAAATAAAAGGAGAAAGTTGAATTCGTTCGCGATGTTACGCCACTGAATCGTCCACCCCATTGTAGTTGCAACGATAACACCCCTTTCCCCTTCCTCGTTCACCCTCACCCTCATCCTCGTTCGTCTGGTCCGTCCGTCCGTCCTCATCCAAGAACCCCACGCTCTTCTAAAGCGAGATGGACCCAAACAAACTCGTTCAACGAACAGCCGAAACTGTGTTACTAGAATAAACTCTGTCCGAGGTATACATACATATACATATATATATATATATAAATACATATATACATGCATACATAGCTGCAATTTAACAACGACCACGCATACAATTGCACTAACCGTGAACTAACCTTAACGTTCACCAGTCCTACGTGTAAATACGTAGTATGCGTGTTTTAAAGAGCGCATCTCTCAAGCTTCCCCTTCCCCACCCACCAAGCAACCCACCCACCACGACTATTTTACCCCCATCATCCTCACAACCCTTCACTTCTCCTCAACCAAGCCTTAACCACCACCACCCTCCTTAGATACTTACCTTCCTAGCTATCTAACTACCTACCTACCTACATACCTACCTACCTACCTACCTACCTACCTACCTACCTACCCACCCCCTTCATCCGACCAACCTCCTCACCTTTATATCACAACGATACACCCTCTCTCTTAACGCCTCTCCGCTTTTTAAACTCGACACAATGCGCACAGAATTCCCTTTCTGTTGGCATCAGAACTGGAAGAAAGTGCAATAAATTCGTACGCGTATAAATGCCACCACGGGAAAACTTTGGAAAGTTTCGATATACCTATGTATGTATATATGTACGTTTGTATGTACATACGTATGTATGTATGTATGTATGTATGTATGTATGTATGTATTTTACGTGCAGACACAGTTGAACGAAGTTGTACAGATTTGCACACCGCCTCCTACTCGCCATCGTCCCGTGACGATAGGGAAAACACTATTCTGCTGACTCTCGATCGCCGTGTTTTCTGGATCGTTTGTTTGTTTGTTCGTTTGTTTGTTTGTTTGTTTTATATTTTTTCTCTTCTTTTCTCTGTTTTTTTCTTTTTCTTTCTTTCGTTCTTCCTTTTTTTCTTTTCTTTCTTTCTCGACGACGAGGTCGCAAACGGTATGAAAGAAAAGCGTGTTGGCCTTTCGATCGGAGAATCTTCGCAACACCAATTTTCGACATCTCCAAGTAATTTAGAAGTGAATTGTTGTTGTTGTTGTTGTTGCTCGAGGATCGGTTTTTCCTTGTTCTTTTCCTTTCTCTCGTTTATTTTTTTTCTCTTTCTTTTTTTTTTTCCTTTTTTTTTCTTTGATCAATTTGTATCAGACGGGTGGTACCGTTTATCTCTCAAACAAATTGGAATATTTCGTGACGGGGGATGAAACTATCGGGAAGATTTGTTTAGAAATTTCTTTGGCACGAATAGGAATAGACATTACGCGTGTCCTGCCAATTCTTCTTCTTTTTTCTTTTTTTTATTTATAAATGTATATTATAATAATAACGTAAGTATGTATATATATATATATATATATATATATATATATATATATAGACTTAACGATAAAAGTTAAGAAACAAAATAATCGTACGATCATTTTTATACAATATTCTTTATCTTTCGAAATACATATGTTGAAAATAAAAAATAGCAGAATGAAATAGTATGAAGTATAAAATATTATCTTATTGTGCTATTTTTAGTTTCAACTTATGTATTTCGGAAGATAATGGATATATAAAAATGGGAGAACGATTACTTTGTTTCTAAACTTTTGTCAATAAGTGTATATTGTTATTATTATTGTTATTATTATTATTATTATTTAAATGTTTAAATAATAAATATTATATAATGCATATAAAAATACGTGTATATGTATATATATATATGTGTGTGTGTGTGTGTGTGTGTGTATCTATATAAGTAATAAATATTATTTATTTAATTATATTAAAAATACATATACCTTTATATATTTTTATATATACATATATATTAATATTTAACAATTTTCCTTCTTATCATGCGATAAATTAAATTTCTAATCGGAGAACTCGAGAGATCTCGACATTTTTCGTTTCGAAATAAAATTATAAATTATAGACAAAAGATTACCAGTTATAAAATATCAATATACCTTCTTTTTTTTTACAATTAGATTAATCCTAGGGAGTTCATTTTTACAAAGAAAAAAGAACATATATACATACATACATATATATATATATATATATATATATATATATGTATATAATCGAGAAATTTTCTTCATTTTAATCCATGCAAATTTGAGTCGACAATTACCGAGAGTACACGACGATCTATCGTTCCTATCCAACGAAAGAGAGAAAGAGAGAAAAAGAGAGAGAGAGAGAGAAAGAGAGAGAAAGAGAGAAAAGAAACGATCGATGCCATCAATAAAGTCGTTATCGTAAGTATCGACAATCCGTTTTCATTTGTGTTCCGACTTGTAAGCCATTCCAACTCGAAAGAGACGCAAGACGAAGGTCCCCGACGTTTGATTAAACGATTCGATTCCTGAATTTAGGACGGAGTATGAGATCACGTCCAACGTGTGACAAATAGTACTAGTACTAGTACTAGTAGTAGTAGTAGTAGTAATAGTAGTAGTAGTAGTAGTAGTAGTAGTAATAGTACTCCTAAGAATTCTAGTATATATTTCATATATACCTAATACAAATGATACCAACGTACATTACTAATATTTCTAACAAAATGAAATAATTCATTAATATCAATTTCTACCCCTACGATAACACGAAGATACTAACTTACGAGATGAAACAATCAATTCTTGCTTTGTGTGTATAAAAAGAATTTTTATAAAATATAATAACATAATTAATAATAATAATAATAATAATCATTTAACGAAACATTGACGAACGATCGGATCGAAAAGAAAAAAAGAAAAAGAAAGAAAAAAAAACAAACAAACAGAAAAAGAAAAAGAAAAAGGAACGAGTAACGAACGAGGACAAGAAATTATAATCAAGCAAAAAGAATCGATCATCGTTATTGTCCTTGTCGTTGTTGTTATTGCCAGTAGCCAAGAAAAACGGAAGGAAGAAAAAGGAATAAAAAAAAAAAAAAAGAAAATAGAAACGCAAAAAAAAAAAAAGATACAAAGAAAGTAATAAGGAAAATAATTAATAAAGAAAGAAGATGATGGAACAAACGTTAAGGACATAACTCATGGTAATCAATGAAGAATTCATTCGAAGGCGTCCATCTGTCTGGGAAAGGACCGATTTGAACGATGAAACATGTAATACACATACGTATATGTATGTATGTATGTATGTATGTATGTATGTATGTATGTACGTATATAGATATACATAGTTCGATATCTACCTATAGTAACACATACATACGCATGCCAGAGTGTATCCAATTACGAAGTGATTGCTCGCAGATTATAGGAAATGCAGTTCGTCGACGAATGGAACATCCCCTAGCTGGCTAGTTACCTATACGCGTACATACTCAATACTCAACACATAAACGTCTATACATACGAATCTACTACGATTCTCCAATTCCTCTATCGTATCCTTTCGCGGATTGGCTATCGGTATTTGCCGTTCATTCGTTCGTTCGTTCGTTCGTTTAAATATAGAACCGCTAATTCCTTCTTTCATACTTATCAAACTCATGTGTTAATGCGTGCATACATGTGATATGTTTGTGTGGGTATGTGTGTGTGTGTGTGTGTGTGTGTGTATGTATATATCTTGGTCGATGAAAACGGAGATATTAATGAAAAATTACGTATGTGAATTTTATCGAAATATTATCCTATTATTATACCTCCAATCGGCACGTTCGGAACGATTGCTCGAGACATTTAAATATATAAGTGTGTTAGATGAAATTACGATTATTATTAGAATTTTTTTAACAATAATGATAATAATATTGATGATGATGATATGGATGTGATATAGTGTTACGTTTAATATATAGTTTATAACGATCGCAATATTAGTCTTAATAATAATTAATTGTAATGATAATAATAGTTGTAATAATGTAAAGATATATATAATTGTTATATTTCTTTATATTATTTATATTATATATTATATATCTTACTAATTATTAAGTGTATATAAGAGTATATAGATAATATATATTAAGATACATTAATAAAAAATCATATAATATATATATATATATAATTTATTACATATTTTAATCTATTGATTATTGAAAAAAACCTTGAAATTAATAATATTGATACTAATAATATTAAAGAAGTTTTCAATATGTATTTATATATATATATATATATATATATATATATATATATATATATATACATAAGAGAGAGAGAGAGACAAAGAAATTATTAATTTTAAATGACAAGTTTCTGAATAATATATATATATATATATATATATATATATATATACATAATATACATAAATTCGCAGGAAAGAATGATATAAAAATTTCATTCAGATAAATAAATAGATTACAAACCGTAAATACAAACCGATACGTCCAAGTCATATCATATTAACAGTACCTTCTGTATGGTTTATTGAAAGAAAAAACAACAAGAAAAAAGACAAAGCAACAAGAAAAAACAAAAAAGAAAACAGGAAAATATTGAAAAATCCTGATAGAACAAATCTGTCCGCACAGTAACAGCTACCTACCAGTTTTCCACCTTTTCCTTGTTTCCATCGAGTTGCAATATATTTCGTGGTGAGGGTAGTAGAGAGGGACGGTGAACTGGAGATGGAAGGTGGGGTGGAGCGAAGGGAGGAGGTTCGTGCGTTTCTCCCCACTCCACTCTCTTCAAAATCATTTTCTTTTTGCCACCTACAACCCCGTCGAACGTGCTACTACTACTATACTTCCGGATTCGGCCGTTTCTGTATCCTGCACGCGTCGATGCTGTTCGACCTTTGCCCTCTCTTTTTCTCTTTCTCTCTCTCTCTCTCTCTCTCTCTCTCTTTCTCTCTTTCTGTCTATCTTTCTCTGTTTCTCTTTCTGTTTCTGTATCTCTCTATCTCTCTGTTTCTCTCTTTCTCTCTCTTTCAGAATCGAGCCTCCCACTCGTCAGACTTCAATTAATTTCGCTTGCTTCTGGACCAGCCGCTTTTCCAATTTCGAGTTTCTCCGTTGGACTCGATACGTACGATGAAACGCTTTCCTCTCGCGAGTTTTCCCTACTCGTCCGTGTCCTGCTTTTTAACTGTGTACATTTGTATCTGTGTTTATATGTGTGTGTGCGTGTGTATATGTATGCGTGTTTTTAACAAGCAAAGCTAGTCGTTGTCCTTGTCCTGGGCCGCATTTGTACTTGTGGATGATGTCTACATGGTTAGGAAAAATTAATTACAGGGACTCGTGTACTTCATAGATTTCAGTTTATTGTACATACATACATATACATACATACATATATATATATATATATAGTCTAATCGTGTATATATATATATATATAAATGTAATATATATAATTATATACATACATATATATATATACAAAGAAACATATGTATGTATATATATAATGTATACATATATATATAATGTATATATAGATATATATTGAATATTTACTTTGAAAATAGTACCAAAACAAAAGTAAACAGGTACAAAGATTATCGGGTTCGAATGTGGGCGTTGAATCTTAAAAAGAATATGATAGGTCCCCAATGAATCGTTACTCTACCCACGCTTCATGATCACGTTTAATAATCATACCAGGAGTTAACATCGACTTCGTGTATTATCTCCTTACACGAGGGAAATGTATATGGATATAATATAAATATTGTTTTTGCTTAACACTTTTCATTTTCGTAAATAAATCGTCGATCTTCTCGACGTAACTTCTCTCCCATAACTTCGATATGTTTGTCTTTCATTTTTAATTTATTTATTTTTTGTTTCTTTTTCGTTTCTCTTCCTCTCTTTCCATTCCTTCTTTCTTTCTTACTTTCTCTTCTTTCTCGCAAGAAATTTTTCATCCTGAATTCTATCTAATAAATACTTACTTACTATATACTCTCTCTTTACATGTATGTACGATTTTATTCGGAATGTAAGATATAAATAGAGAAAGACAGACAGACAGACAGACAGACAGACAGACAGACAGACAGAGAGAGAGAGAGAGAGAAACAAATAGATAAACAGAATCGATAAATAATCGATCGATTTACAAACGAGCAAAAGGTGTGGCTTTACGTAGAAGAGAACTGATATTCTCTGTCGATGTTCAACCACTTGGACAATTATCATGGCTGGACAAAGGCTACGGAAGTATACAAAGTCTATTCTTCCTTCTCTCTCTCTCTCTCTCTCTCTCTCTCTCTCTCTCTCTCTCTCTCTCTCTCTCTTTCTTTCTTTCACTCTGTGTCTTTCTCTCCTTCTTTCTATCTCTACGTATGCATAGATTATGTGAAAGAATATATATACATATATATTATATATATATGTATATATGTATGTATATATGTATGTATGTATGTATGTATATGTATGTGTTTGTATAATATCTAGCCTACGGCTTCTTACGCAGCTGACGCGTCTCGTCTTAAGAGAGGCGTGGGTTTCCTACCATGCGTGGGCCATACACCCGCACATACGAACATAATCGCAATACGCAGCTTCCCAGAAATTTTTTTTTTTTAATTTTCTTCTCGATACTTCTCTCTTTCTTTCTCTTTCTCTCTCTCTCTCTCTCTCTCTCTCTCTCTGTCTTTCTCTCTTTTCTCTTTGTCCCTCATTTTGTCCTTTCTTGAAACAATGACGGTAAATAATAGTTATATATATATATATATATAAATAAATATATATATATATATATGTATGTATATATGTATATGTATGTACGTATAAAATAAGTATAAGTATATATTCAGATACATCTATGTAATATTTCTTTATTTATTTCATTTTCTACATATCCCAATCATATATCTAATAATCATAATATATATGATTAATCATATTTATTGATTATTACAAATTTTGAAATTCACATTTTGAAATTAATCCAAATAATGCAAAAAGGATTTTCAATATCCGTGCGTACGTAGAATTTATATAAAAATAAACAATACTAATTGGAAATGTATATAATTATTTTAAACTTAATATTCATAATAACATCATTCTTATATTATCCTTTATTTACATACACACACGCATATATATATATATATATGTGTGTGTATGTATATATAAAATTAGAGGGAGAAAGAAAAGATAATCCAAATGAAGTCATCGATAATTATAATTGACGAATCTATTAGAAAAAATTAAAATATTGCTTAAAATTTAAAACGTAATTAGAATTGTTATTAGAAATCGACAGACACAACCTATCTATATCTAAACGATATTCCAATGAAATATTTCGATGAAAACTTTCGAACTTTCTGTTCTCACAATTTAATTAAGTACTTACTTACATACCTATTTATTTAAAAAAAAAAAAAACTTTCAATTTTATCGAACGATTTTTATGCGATTTTAATGTTCGATCGAATTTCAATAAAAATAATCTTTTGTTACTTTCGAACGATTAAACAATAACATAAAATACTTAATTGTCCATTCGATAACGTGCGTATATATACGTTTAAAAAAGATCATTAGAATAAAAGACGCTTGATTAGAATTAAAAAAAATATTTAACTAGTTACTTAAAGTTATCTTACAGCATATATACGGCTACATAAAACGTTCATTTATATAACATTTTTGTAACAAATTTCGATATTCATTTATTGAAAATCTTACTGGATGTTTGTAGATCCTTTAATTAACTTAAAAGTAAAGAAAATGTTTAAAATAATTCTTAAAATTAACGATTATAATACGCATATAAAAATATATGATCGCGTGAGTCGCTGTCCGCCATTGGTCTGATATGTATTCCGTCGAAATACAAATTCGATCACGTGGACTAAATAAAGATGTAGAGTGGGAGGTCGGTATATTCCAAGTCCTCGGTTTAACGTTGACACTGGTGCCATCTATCGGCGAATCCTTGTAACAGATACCAAACTCTCGATAATTTGATACCAATAATCCGACACAATAAATCAACCAATGACGAACAAGCTTTACGAATATCAACCAATAAGCGATCACGAAATTATTCGAAATAATTATCTATCGTATTATTAGATCAATATTTATATACATTTTCTTCCATAACTTTATTTAACATATTCGCGTCGCATAAATTTT
This sequence comes from Vespula pensylvanica, assembly GCF_014466175.1. Classification (NCBI taxonomy): domain Eukaryota; kingdom Metazoa; phylum Arthropoda; class Insecta; order Hymenoptera; family Vespidae; genus Vespula; species Vespula pensylvanica. Next base: position 1,414,875 of record NC_057686.1, read on the forward strand.
TTTTAAATTCTATTCTTTTTACTTCTTTTGTTAAAAAAAAAATAAGATATTAGTATTGATCGAATGATATATCGATTGAAATTATTCGATTATACGAAAGATCGATCTATACGAAAGTAGTCGCCATTGTTTTACGAAAGTTATAAAAAATCCGATTGTACGTGCGACAGGTGAGACTCAACGTTCAAAAAAAAAAAAAATAAATAAAGAAAAAAAAAACAAGAAAGAAAGAAGAAAAAATGCCAAAAGAATTGAACGAAGGATTTGAATGGAAGGATAATAAAGAGGACAAGTGCAGACAAAAAGCATTTATTGATCTGTTAATCCTACAAAAAGAAAAAAGGATATTCTCATCGAAGGATGAACGGAATACAAGTATAGTTCGCGTTACAATCATGCAGATGAGATATTTTTGTTTCATTTTCTTTATTTTTCAAGAGTGGACGCATGTACGACATTAAAAAAGAATAGAAAAAAATAAAAAAAAGATAGGAAGACTAATTGTTCCAAAACGTAATCTCATCTCCATCTATCTCGACATATCTTTACAATTTTTCCTTTTTTTCTCGACCATTTTTATAATAAATTTTCAAAATATATCATTAAAATATATATATATATATATACAGAGAGAGAAAAAAAGAGAGAGAGAGAGAGAGTGGAAGACACAAACAATTAAGTATTAATATTATAATTGTGTCGTACATATAAGCAATTATATGCGTCAAATTAAATTCAATGGTTCATTCGAAAAAAAAAAAAGATATTATCTCTTGCAAACTTATGCCATATTCGGGGAAGTAAGTACCATGTAATTATAATTATTATAATAATTATTATTATTGTTATTATTATATTTTGTATTTTATTATTATATTCTTTTTTCTTTCTTTGTCCTTTTTTTTCTTCCTTTTTTTGTTTTTTCTTATATTCATTTATATCACATAAATTAAAACGGAAATAGACGCGAAAGGAATATATAAATTTATAGGCTTGTTCTCTCGTTACAACTTTTACGACTGCCATTTCGATCTTCGACTACCAGGTACTTACTTATCGATTTATTTTGCCAAACTCGATATTCTCGGTTGTTTATATTTTCCGTTTAAATCTTTTCATTAAATCTTCTCTTACTCTTAACGACTTAACTGAAGAAATTTTTTCTTATCGAATACGACAACGACGTTTCGCCGACACGATTCGCCATTTTCTTTTTTTTTTTTTGCGTGTCGGTCGAACAAATTTTTGGCGGGAAAATTTTTCCTTTTACGTCGACTCTCTGCGTTTCTCCGTGAAAAGGAGAAGAAATATTTAAAAAATAAAAAAAATAAAAAAATAAAAGAGAGAGAAAAAATTAAAAAGAGAAGAAAATTAAAATGAGAGAATAAGAAAGTATATTAAAGGAAAAAAAAAGAAAGAAAAAAGAAAGAAAAGAAGATTTCACGGTCACATCGTTTACATTTATCCTTCCAATTCGTTCGTCCAATTCTATGACGAAGGTCAAATCTTATTCGTGATGATCATACGTAAGTGATGTCGATCTTATCGTGAATATCGTTTTATCTTTCATTACGTTATTCTCTTTTTCCTTTTCTTCTTTTTTTTTCAATTTTTTCTTGTTTTCTTTTTTTTTGGGGGGGTGATCTTCTTCAAAATTTTCTCTCCTATTAATGTACGATTATTATTAATATTATTATTGTTGTATTTTATTATTATTATTATTATTATTATTATTATTATTATTAAGTTACTTTACTTTCTACAACATTATTAAGTATTATTATTATAGTCACTTTTTCATTTAGTAATTATATATTATTATATATAATTACTAATATATATATATATAATAATAATACTATATATTATTATATATAATTATTTTTTTCATAGTTTTAATTTCATTAACACATTATTATTCTTTTATTTGGCATCATTATATCAACTTATGGGGCATTCTTACTATCATTATCATCATCATCATCATTATTATTATTATTATTATTATTATTATTATTATTATTATTATTATTATTATTATTATTATTATTATTAATTATTATTTACGCCCTGTCGTTGCTTATTTTCTTTGCAAGACTTACATACATGATCATGATCTCTTGATCGCGATAGGTTGACAACGACAACGCGTATTGGATCTTATTGTTACTGTCACCGTGTTGTTTATGAAGGATCATACGTTTATGGGAAACGACATAAGTGGGTACATTGTTCTGCGTTAGTTATTTTTCTTAGTTAAACAGGATTATATCCGTGCACTCCGACGATATATAATAATAATATTAATATTATTATTTTTATTATTATTATTATTATTATTATTACTATTATTATCACTATCATTATCATTATCGTTATCGTTATCATTATCATTATCGTTATCATTATTATATTTTTATTATTATTATTTTTATTATTATTAGTATTATTATTATTGATACTGTTCATTAATATTGGTATCATTATCATTATCATTATCATTATTATTATTATTATTATTATTATTATTAATATTATTATTATTATTATTATTATATGATTTACACTGTAATTTTTTACTTTCCATAGAGACGTTTATTGATTACTCCGTGATCACGAGTAAACAATTATTTACTTTGAATTAATTTATTTTCTCTGTTTATACTTTTTGTATATGTTGTTGTTGTTCTTATATGTAACTAATGATTTATCTTATGTTGCATTTTAATTTGGTAATTCCTCCATCGCAGGATACTTTTTAAATAGTATCTTAGCAGGAAGAAATCGGATTATATCGTTTATATGTAATGTTCTTGCTATTGTAATCGAAAATAACGGGATGGATCAATTCTTTAGTTTCTTTTTCTTTTTTTTTTTCTCGATTGGTAGATATAAATCGTTTTGAACCTTTGCAAATGGATATGGATCCATCTTCTCGTCAGAGTGCAGAGGGACAGCATACACGATATTTTTTGTGCCATATACTTGTTCACATACCTGAGATTTATATCAACGCGAATATCGGTTGGTCCATTCGCGTTGAATCATATCGTTTTTTCGTTTTACGTTTTTTCGTTTTACGTTTTATCTCCTTTTTACGCCCTTCTTTCCTCCTCGTTTTTTTTTTCTTGTTTTTCCTTTTCCCCTTTTTTTTCTCATTTTTCTTTCTTTTCTTCTTCTTTTTTTTTTTCTCTTCTTTTTGTACGTGTCGTCGTTTAATATATAATTTTTCTTTAGCATTAACGTATTAACGAACACCTTCGTTCATTCTTTCTTATTTCTTTTTTTTTTTTTCTTTTTTCTTTTTTGTTTTGTTTTTTCTTCGGTGATTTTGTTCGTTTCGTTTTGTTTTGCGACGCATTTTATCCAGTTCCTTTGTTTTGAGCAACTTCTTTTCGCTTTGTTATCATTACTTTGTTCTGTTACGTTTTGTTTTTTACTTTTTTTTTTATTTTTTTTTGTTTTTTTTTTGTTTTTGTTTTTTGTTTCTTCTTTAATAATAAATTTGTTTTCCTCTCGCTTTATCAGTTTAACTCGTACCCTGACCCTCCATATTTTTTAAATCAACATCGTCGTTATCGTCGTTTCGACGTCTTCTTCTTCTTCTTCTTCTTCTTCTTCTTTTTCTTTTTCTTCATTTTTGTTTTTTTGATTTTTTGTTTACCTATTCTACTCATTTTTATCTGCATTTTATCAATTATTATTCTTTCGAATAATATAATAATGTTAATTTTTTTTATTTATCTATTTGAAGCTGCCATTTATTTATTTATATTTAAAAGAGTCAGAGAAAAGTGTTTTATATTATTACTATTGTTGTTGTTTGTTGTGTTCTTGTTGTTGTTGTTGTTCTTGTTGTATTTATTGTTGTTGTTAGTGATTTAAGGATAAATCTAAACGAACGTGTACGCTTATTCGTTCCTTAAAAGATTTTAGCCGGTGAACAAATCGTATCAGGCACGTGTAGTAGTATGTGAGATCGTTCGAAATCCGTATCGATATTATTTTACTTAACATTTATTTATTTTTATTATTATTTTTAATGACGCTGTCATTAAAAATTAATTGATGGTGTAATGCTGCATTTAAATCAACTCCTATATAGAGAATCGATATTTCCAGAGAAAGATTTATCTTCTCTCAACATATCCGCTTATTATTATAATACGAGTGAATTCATTATCTTAATCATTTTCTATTTGTTTTGTTTTCTAATTTTTTTTTTTTTTTGGATTTTTCATTTATTTTTAATTTTTTTTTGTTCTTTGTACAATAGGACCATAACCGTGATTATTCTGTTCTCCTAACTAACTAGCTAGCCAACTCGATCGTTTCTCGACGTAATATTTCGACTTGTAATTCTTTCTGTTTCTCTTTCTTTCTTTCTTTTCTTTTCTTTTTTTTTTTTTTTTTTTTGAACAAAATAAAAGATTTTTCTTTTTTTCTTTTGTTTTCAATTAACATCACGTAAAACAATGCATCGGCAATTAGATTCGAAATCTCGAAAGTTTGACATCGATAACGAAAATTGAATCTCACGATGTCATTTATATATATAGATATGAATATATAATATATGATTTTTTTTTTTTAATTGTTTTCTTTCTTTTAATTATATATATTTTTTTTTCAAATTTGGAAGATCTTCTCATTAAGGGTTTCTCTTTAATTTTGTTTTCCTTCCTTCAAACGTCAACTTCTCGGATAATATAAAAAATGGAGTCGTCGTAAATTTTTTAAACTATACGTTAAAACGAACGTATGAATTATATTCGATAAGAATCGAGCGATAATAAAATTTACGTATAACAGAATTTGAAATTTTCTTCGCTTATCAAGAATCGCGTATATCGCGAGTCGAGAAATCGGATCGAGTTTTCTTTCCTTTTTTTTTCTTTCCTTTTCTTTTTTTTTTTTTTTTTGTTTTTTTTTTAATCTTTTTTTTTTTCTTTTTTTTTAATTTTTTAATCATTAAACCGAACTATAATAAGAGTTCGAACGAACTGTAGTTTGAACGAACGAACTATAATATAATATTAGACATCGCGCGATCAAGAATTTACTTTGATCATTAATATTTTGATCGATCAACTAATCAAAATCAAAATCACATATTGTGCGTGTCGAGACATAGGATCGAGTATTTCTCTGCTATTCTGTAATTAATTTCTTTTCTTTTATCATTCTATAATACTTTCTTCGCTACTGTTCTTCGTTTTCACATATCATAGATAGGAAGACGCGTGTTTTATTCTCCGATGATTATTATTATTATTTTTTTATTCTTTTTTTATTCTTTTTTTTTTTCTCGGAATTTTCGTTTCTCTACGTTACCTTCCTCTATGAGAATTTTATTTTTCTGGATATTTTTAAATCGACTGTTTGTTCTCTGATATTTTGTGATTTTTTCTTCGTTTTTATTTTTATGGTTTGTTTTTTCTCTTCTTATTAAATAATTCATTCGTTCCTTCATTCGTACATTCATTCGTTCGTTCGATCGTTCATTCATTCATTCATTCATTCATTCGTCAACCCTTTTTACCTAATAAAAGGGGAAAGCTAAATTTGTTGTTTATTTAACTTGTACTCGCATAAACGCGACTAACGCGTCGAACATGTGCGTTTATATATTCATGCTTACATACATACATGCATACATACATACATACATAGATACATATATAAATACATAGATACACACATAAATACATACATTCATACATACGTATATATATATTTATATATCGCGAGGAATATCGAAGTCATTTAAAACGATCGATCGATATATCGAATAATGACAGTTGTCGATCTGCAATTTTTATTGTAGTTGTTATTGTAATCGTTGCTGATCTTTTCTCTTTAATTTTCTTTTTTAATTATTCTCTTATTCTTCTATTTCTCCCATTGCATTTCCGATCGTTCGTTTATTCGTTCGTTTGATAGAAAACATAAAGAAAAAGAAAAGATTAAAAGAGAAAAAAATCATCGATAATAAGAACAACAACAACAAAGATTACAGATCCAGAACTATAATATCGATTTATAATATCCGAAATATAATTAAACGAGATATCTCGATCGATTCGTAAGAAATAATATCGACGCAAGAAAGTTATCGTATTATATCGCATTTTTTATCTTTTTGTTTTTCATATCTTTTTTTCTTTTTTTTTTTTTTTTATTTCGTACAATTCTCTTTGTCAATAGATCGTTCTATACTCAAAAGAGATCTAGAATTAATTTTTTACTTTCTCAATGACGTACATATACATACATGCTAATACATATACATACATACATACATACATACATACATACATACATAAGTTTTGATATATATTAGTCAAGATCAATAGTTCTTTGTGACGATCGTCGATTGGAATTAGTTTGCATCTTTGACGTCATTGTTTATTAATGATTTTATTATAATTTTGTCGAGTAATGTGTCATCTCTTTTTTTTTTGTTCTCCTTCTTCTTATACTTCTTTTTTGATTTTCTTTTTCGTTTTCGACTTTCTTCTTTCTTCTTTGTATTTTTTTTTTAATCTTTGTTTCTTTATCATTTTGCAAAGAGATGAAAGTAATCGTTTTGTAAATGCTTTTGATTAACGAAACACTTCGTTTTCGTTAATAATTATATTCGTTCTGACAGAACGTTGTCGTTATTAAAAAAAAAAATATATATATATAATAGAAAAAAAGTTATAATAATAATAAAAATAATTAATTATTTCTTACGTCGAGACAGTCATAGATGTCTACTTCCTTTCTTTACTTTTAAATAATCACGATTCAAACGAATTTGTTATGATTGATCAGTTTACAGAAAATAACATTTCTTACGATATCTCGAAATAATTATAGAAAATATTTTTAAAGATTCGTTAATTCGTTTCCAAAAAAAAAAAAGGTAATATTAAATAAAATCTAACGAGATGTAAATCATTTGGAGATTCATTAATTCATTTTCAACAAATAATATTTGTTATTAATTTGATAAATTATCAGGAAAATTTTTACGGATCTCTTAATTCGTTTATGAAAAATAAAAAAATATATACAATGGAATATAATAAAAATATAATAAATGTAATATACATAAAAATGTCGGGTTTGATAATCGGTCTTGCATTTTTATCCAATCAGAACGTTCCACCATGTATATAACATCAAACTCTTATCATACATATCTTTTAAATAATTATCTTTCTCGTCCTGTTAGATAATTCTTACTTATACAGATTATTTTCAACGTAGGTTAGTCCTTTCCATCTCTTTTTTCCCGATCGATGAAATATTCTTTGTCTTTTTTGGTTATTTTTTCTTTTTTTTCTTTTTATAATACGTAGCAATAATTTAACAAAATTATTACAATTAAGTACCAATGCCACGTACGCGCTTACAGGCAAAACGTATCGATGACTTTCCTGCATATTGTCTCTAATTAATTATATATTTAATTAACCCTTCGAGTAAGTACGAACGTGTACGTTCATATTTTTAATTATATCCTTCTTAAGAACCGTAACTATCGATCTATCATCTCATTTACTTCTTAATTCATTTAATAGAAAAAGAAAAAGAAGGAAAAAGAATTAAATACGAAAGAAAATAAATGAACGAAAAAAAAAAGAAAAAGAAAAAGAAAAAAGAAGATTCAACAGTTACGATTATTATCTCTTTATGCCAATTTTTATATTACGTTTATATTATGTCTTTTATATTATATGTCAATGCCAATGTCGTTTAGGATCAATCAATAACTGCAATTAATTCGTCGCCGCCATTTCCTTTTATCTGACTATATCCTTTTATTACGAAGTGTTATATAAGATTGAAAGAGAGAGAGAGAGAAAAAAGAAAAAAGAAAAAAGAGAAAATCAAAGGAAACAAAAAAAATTAAAAAAAGAAATCTCGTCGCACTCCCAACACCCTTTCAACCAAATGATAAATCAGAATCAAATAATCAATATTCCAATTATAATTTATCAAACGTCTCTTGCTACGTTATCTTTGCATCTCTCTTTCAATTTTTTTCTGTACGAACATTTTTTCACAAAAGAAACTTGTCTAATATTACGAAAAGAAAAATGCATTATCCTGTAATCGCTTAAATCATCCCTTGTCTCTTACCCCTTTCCAAAAAAAAAAAAAAGAAAAAAAGATAAGAAAAAAAGAAAACAAATGTCTACTCGTAAGATTAACATTAATTAAAATTAACGTAACATGAACGTCGAATTGTTTCCTCTAATTATTTTTCTCGATTTTTCTTTATCCTCTTTTTAACCCTCCAAAGATCTAAACAATCGATCACACAAAATCAACGATCCTTTTTTGTTCGATCATATTATATGTTTCGATTGATAAAATGCATTCAAATACGCATTCGAACGATTCGTACGAGCACGCGCGAGTGCATGCATTCGGATTCGTGAAAAACAGATACGTAAACACGCATACATGTACATACATCCACACATACACATTCACAGACAAACAGCATACATACGAAATGCGTAAAATCAGAAATATGGAGAGAGAATCAACAAAGAATTAATAAAACGTGAACGAAGAAACGAACTCGTAAGAGACTCGTTGGAAATATTCGTGATTAACATACACACGTGTACGATGGATCGGTGTTATGTATATGCGTGTATGTGTATTAGTATGTATGTGTATGTGTGTATGTGTACATCTGTGCGAGCTCAAATCCACTCTAAATATTTTCACGCGTTTAAAATACACACGTTACTAGTCTACGTGTGTAGATTAATTTGCAGAATTTGTGCATTAGCATACATACACACACGCGCACGCACAAACGCACGAGTACACATATACGCACACGTACATAGGACAGGACATTTGCATACTTGTTTACCCTCTCATCTATATGTACGTACGTAATTGAAGTTCAAATAGAAGGAGGTAGTTTAGGTTCCAAGGAGACGATGAGAATGTCGCGCGTTACATACACACTCTTCACGTGTATTATTATTAGTATTATTATTAATAATACTATTAATATAATTTATATTATTATTATTATTATTATTATTGTTATTATTATTATTATTATTATTATTATTATTATTATTATTATTATTATTATTATTATTAATAGGTATTTTTCATTAGGTATATTCGTATTTATCTGCTTTTTATGCTTCTTTAATAATTTCTTCTCCTCATTGGTTTTTCTTATTCGTGTCCTTTCTCTTTTTTCTTTCTCCTTTCATCATTATTATTTTCTTTGATCATTTTTTAGATGTTTTTTTTTTTTCTTTTTCCGATTCCAATTTCCATTCGAATTTTTTGTCACCCCCTTTTTCTCGTTTTCTTCTTACTTCTATTTTTTCTTTTATTCTTCTCCTTCATTGTCCTATTTTTTTTTTATTTGTACATATATATATATATATATATATATATATATATATATACTCATGCATTATCATAGTTGGATTGATTCACGTTAAAGCGACGTAACACTTACGGCGATCCGCACAGAATGGATTCTATTTATTTTAATTTCTCATCTTCTTTTCTTTCTTTTTTCTTTTCTTCTTTTTTTTTTCTTTTTTTTTTTTATACATATATAACCTTCGTCAATTCATGTACGTTTTCTTGTTTTCTCTTTTCTCCTTTGTTTTGGTTTTTGTTTTGATTTTTGTTTTTTTTTTGGCTTTTCTATTTTTTTTCTTCTTTTTATCTTTCTCTTTTTTTTTTATTTTTTTAACTTTTTTTTTGTCGTCGTTGCCGCATTCGTTCTTCGTTTTTTTTTTTATCTTTCACCCCTCCCCATCATGAAGAATATAATAATATAATATATATATATATGCTGTTGTTGCTTTTTTTTATATATATATATATATATACGAGTACGTATGTATTTTATATTTATCGATATATATACGATTTTTGTTATTTAATTTTTTTTCCCCTCGTCCGTCTTACTTTTTCCTTATTTCTTTTATCTTTTGTTTTGGTTTTTTTTTCATTTTCTTTTTTTTAATCTTTTTTTTTTTTGGGTATCACTTTTTCTTGATTTCATTTTTTGTCGTTTTTCCTTTTTCAAATTTTTTTTTTTTTTTTTTTTTTTTTTTTTTTTTTTTTTTTTTTTTTTTTTGAAAGGGTTGGTATATTTTTTTTTACATGTCATTGTTGTGACTCTCAGATAGTACGTTGATTTTTTTCTTTCTCATCTTAAAGACGTTTTCCGGATAGAATCTATACTTTTCGATAATCGGTTAAAAGCGAAATCAGTGATGTGCCATTTGAACGTATCCCCCATGATATATATATATATATATGTAAACTCAAAAAAGTCATATATGTATGTATATATACATATACATATGTATACATATACGACTTTTTTGAATTTGATTTTCTTCTTTCTTTGTCTATCTTGTTTATTTTGTATTTCTGCTTTTATTTTATTTTGTTTTGTTTCGTTTTTTTTTATGGGGATATCGTTTTTTTCAGTTTTTTTTTATTTTTTTTTTGTTATTGTTATTTCTCTTTTTTTTTTTCCTTTTTTTTCCTTTTTCAGGATTTGTTTTTGACTGTTGAAGCGATTGTTACATTAATTTTTGGAGGATCGATCGTCGATTTTCTTCGTTTTTCTTCAAACATGTTTTATCAAATCGAACTTCCATACTTTATTAGGACCGATCTCGCTGACGTAAAGTGACGTGCCATTTGGGGATATCCCAATGTCATGTGGATTTCGAAAATTCTAGATAAGGAAGATCATGAAAATATTGTATTAATAAGAATTATTGGAAACGAGTTTTAGTTCTTTTTTTCATTTTTTTTTTTTTTCTTTTTCTTTTAGGTAATACGATATATGGAGGAAGTTTACTTACACCGTATTCAGGATACCATAGATTGCTGATTTTTCGAGTGTATGGATTTATCATGTAACCTATTGCATTTGTACTATACATGTTGTTCACGGCGTAAATCCAGTCACCTGTATTACGATAATAATAATATTAATAATAATAATAATAATAATAATAATAATAATAATAATTGCAATATTAATTTGAAATTGATTAATGAGTCTGC
>NC_057686.1:1426131-1453392 GCF_014466175.1 Vespula pensylvanica
AGAAGAAGAAAAGAAAGATGACGTTAAAGTTTATTTTGCACAACAATTGCGTCATTAACTTTAAAATATATAATTAACGATTTTCGCGAAATAAACAAGCAAAAATAATGCTTGAAGTTTTGTAATATGAAAGAAAAATATTTTTCTGAATTATTTCTCCTCGAAAGAGTAATATTAATTCTTTTGAATCATCCGACAACTTTTCACTGTCATCTTGTAATTAAAAGAAATAAAAATTTTTATAATAATAGTAATGTAATAATAATAATAATATATACTTACGATAAGATGCAATAGCGAAAACTCGGCCAACGAATGAAATAGAATATGGTGGTTTGGAGACCACGATTTCCGCTCCGAAAAGTCTAACATTTACACAAAGTACTCTTCCATTTTCTCGATCGCCAATGCAGAGATCTCCGTTAGACAATATCGTTAACGAATGTGGTATCAGTAGATTCACCTCGTCTAAAAAGAAAATTATCATTCATATTAATAATCGAAATAATCTTGAACCGATTATAGATACATTATTCACGATCAAATGACATAAACATACTTGTTAAATTCATAGTTCCGAAGTTTCATTAGATGTCGATCAAAAATATATAAATAAAAAGAATGACAAATTTTGAATATTCGATTCGAAAATGTTTTTTCTTAAATCTACGATATAAAAACTCAATAGTTTTCTTTTTTTTTTTCATTTTGATAAGATTATCAAGTATATATGTAAGAATTTTTTGATTATTTGTTTCTTCTTTTTTGAATAATATAACATAAAAATTAGTTTTTACGACAAATATTTTCAATGGCAATGAAAAAAGACGAGTCGTGTTAATGAAAAAGAAAATATGGAAATGATTACGTAAAATCAAGTAATCGAATTTGTAAAGGCAAGAGGGAAAGGGAAAAAAGAAAGAAAAATATAAAAAGGAAAAAAAACACACACATACACGCAAAGGAAATAGGATAAAAATAGTTCTAGTCATTTAGTCAGTATCTTTATTAATCGATCGCTGTTTATTTTGTAAAAAAAAAAAAAAAAAATAAATGAACGAATGAATGAATAAATAAAAAATAAAATAAAAACGATCGATTAAATATATATAAGAACATTTAATTATCTACAATAATCGGATACGTAATACGAACGATATATTCGATAAATAATCGAACATTAAAATTTAATTTCGAATTGCATCGAATCGAATTCGTTGTAAATAATATTCCCCCTTGTTAACTTTTATTAAAACTATCGACAAATGTTATGATTAAAATATTGAATATTTCTTTTTTTATTTTTTCTTTTCTCTCTTTTTCTCTATTAATCGGCATTATTAATTATTACTCGCACATATTAATTCATACAAAATTAATTAATACAATATAATAATTAATATAAAATAATATGTAATATATCAATTAATATATTTAAGTAATATCTGAATAATGATTACTTAAATATATTAATTAATTTAATAAATAATATTATTAAAAATACGGATCATAAAATTCTAAATAAATGATCAAACGAATATTGAATAAAAACGACGAGAGAGGGATCGACGATAGTAAGGATTGTCGTTAGGGTAGAGGTGAAGATGAGAGTGGAGGTAGAGGTTGATGTTAAACTCGACAAAAAAAAAAAAAAAAAGAAAATTTATGGAGGAACGACACGAGACAAACGTTTAAAATTGACACAACAAACGTATGAATGATTTTTCAACGTTGAAATAAAACGTTTAAGCGACCGACAACGTACGTCCTTCTATGCTGTATCGTGGTTTTCCCATTGAATCGAAGAGAATAATCCTACGATTGCAGTAGCCGTCAGCGACGTAGATCTCGCCTGTCGACGGTGCCACAGCGACTGACGTCGGTTGACAAAAGTGTTCAAGATCGTTTCCTGGCTCGAATCGTTGACCGAGTGACAGCTCGAGAATCCCATTACTGTCGTACTGTTTTTAAATTTGGGAAAAAAATAGAAAAGAGAAAAATAAAAAGAAAAACGAAGAAAGAATGAGAAGAGAAGAGAAGAAAAGAGAAAGCAACAACAATAACAACAACAACAACAATAACAACAATAGTAATAACAACGACAACGAAGACGACGACGATGACGAGGATCGAAATTTTTTGTTATTTTTTGTCGTCGTGAAAAAGAAATTATACTTCGTTATTATGTCATCTCGCTTATGTGTGGAGATTTCTTTTTTTTTTTTTTTTTTTTTTTTTTTTTTTTTTTTTTTTTTTTTTTTTTTGACGATTTTAACCGAAAGAAAGAAAAGATAGTAGTTATTTCCTTATATCTATTCTTGGATATGTATGTGTATATGTGTGTGTATATATATATATATATATTTATTTATGAAAATGAAATTAATCAGAGATAAGAGAAAGAAAAAAAATTATTGAACGTTTTGTTCTACCGATTATAATTTTTGGAAGATACGTTACTGATACAAGTTGTATTAAAAGAAAATCTATGTATTCGAAAAAAAAAAAAAGAAAAAAATTCGTGATCAATTTTACATTTGATTTTCTATAGAAAAAGAAAACAATAGGAGAACAAAATTTCTTATAAAAATAAATTGATCTGAATATTGGATTCTGAAATTATTATTATCGATTTTCTCAGATATCATACCCCCAGAATTATCGTAATTCGTAAATATTCATTTTATCGTTGAATTATAATCTTTTCTTTTATATATATATATATATATATATATATATATATATATATATATATATATCAATCGCCATACCCGACGTATCTCGAAAATTACTACAGAGTTTTATAATTAATGCCGTTAAAAATATTCGAAAAAATGGGTTTGACTTTTTAAACGTGAACATTTTTTCTGTTTTTTTTTTTTGTTGGCCCGTTTTACAAATTATCGTTCGTGTGCTGTAGTTTTTCCGATTGATATTCGATTTGGATAAATTAAAGCAAAATAGATAGGGAGATAGAGAAAGAGAGAAAGAGAGAGACAGAAAGAGAGAGAGAGAGAGAGAGAGAGAGAGAGAAAGAGAAAGAGAGGGGTGAAAGTATAGGGTTGGAAAAATTTTTTTGATAAGGGTTGTGTTGAGCGAAAAGTGGTAAGGATGGAAACATAATTAATAATAATTACAATTATTTAAAAAGTTACCTTAAAAACTTGATGAAGAGCAATATCGGTTAACCACACGTTTCCAAAACCATCAATGTGTATACCGTGTGGCAAATAAAACGTGTGATTTCCCCAGCCACGTAAAACTTCACCAGTATTTGGGTCCAACGTTAGTACGGTATTTTCTTTTATCGGCCCTTTGTATTCCTCTTGATAAACGTTATCATTGGTGAAGGTACTATTTGTAACAAAATTATAATAATATTAAAAATAGCTATTACATGAGTAAAGGAGATACTATTTTATGTAAGCAATTTTATAATCGATAAAAAATAATATAAAAAAATTTGTCGTCGTAATTCCGATCATTAAAATCGTAATCTCATTGTTACTATATCGATTATAAATATATAGAAATATAAATAAATGAATTATGAATCGATATACGCGATTTTTTCTTTATATATATATATATATATATATATATATATATATATATATATATATAATACGACAAAATTGATCGTCATCGATCCGACGTTGTATCGTAATCTTATTATTACTTATAATAATTGTTAATATCAAATTTTGCGTAAATCAATATATACATAAAAAGATTTATTCTAATCATTACGATATTAAATTCTATCGTCTAATTATCATTAGATATAAAAATCGTAAATATACTTTTCCATTATTATTACGTTAGGCTTTAGAATCGTATTATTAGGAAATATACGTGCTACGTACGTACGTAAATAAAATTTTCAATAAATGAAGAATACTTCATTTGGACGAAAAAAGAAAAAAAGAAAAAAGAGAAAAATATAAGAATGATAACAATTCTCTCTTGTTAATTTCCATGCATTAGACGTTAGAATCGTATTATCAGATATACATAAGTACCATATGTTAAACTACTGTACACGTCCATATGTTAAATCTTATATAAACGAAGATGATTACATTTCACGCAAAAAGAAAAAGCCAAAAACGAAAAAAAAATATATAAGAATAACAAGAAAATACTTACTCGTATCTCCATAATCGATCGGCACGATGGAAGACTACAGGATATCCCGAAGGATCCACCGAGACTCCAGAAATCTGGCCAAGATTTTCTGGACCTTGCCAATCACGATTCTCCACCGGTATTAACAATTTCTCCTCCATTCCGATATTTATCAAGGTCTAGGAAAATAATATAAGAAGGACGATACAAGATCATTCGAATGATTGAATCGAAGAACAAAAACAACAAACGACAAACAAGAATAGAAACGAAAACATAGAATATTGAAAAACTCACCGAAAAAATGTCCAACCAGTCGTCCATGTAGGGTCGATCCCTCTCAAAAATTGTTGGATCATTGAGATCCGAAGTGACATCATCGACAAAGAAAAACAAACCAAAGAAAATGAAAAGAACTTGCCCGATGACTTTCCTCGACATTGAAACTCTTCGAGATCTTCTTCTTCTGTGATACGTGACCGACTGGCTCACTCCAAACTATCTCTTCTCCTCGTCGAATTTAAATCAATAACGCTCTCCTTTTCTCTCTCCCTCTGTTTCTCTCTTGCTCTCTCGCTGGCGCGCACGCACGTATTAACTCACAAAGTCCCGTACGACGTCATCGAAACGGATAATAATAACTGAATAAATAATAAAATTCGACGAAGGATACTCGGCGATTAATTATTAACAATTTTTTTAAATCGAAATCAAAAAACGATGTTAAAAAGATATTTCTATCTTCTCGGAGAAAATACTTACGATTATCGTATCGATATGGAAGATGACGAACCAAATTGAACTTTTTTTTTGTATACGTATATATGTACGTGTATATATATATATATTTTTTTTCTTTTTCTTTTCTTTTCAAACAAAATTGGTGACAGAGGAGAAGGAGAAAGAGGAAAAGGAGGAGAAGTAAAATGATGGAATTATATGGAATTATATAGATCAAGAAAGAAACAAATGGATTTAAATGGGAAGGATAACGTAAAGGATATGTCAAAATATTTATAGGAAATTATTGAGACAGGTTGAGAATAGTTTTTGAATAGAATATGTGGAAGAATTAGAAAAGAAAAAGCTTAGCAAATAAAATCCGAAACGCGAAAATTAAAGAAAAAAGGTGGGGCTAATATTAAAAAGTGAATTTTCGTCCGACAGCTGGCGAACGTGTTGTCCTATCAACCGTTCTAAACCAACTGCACTTGGTCCAGGATTCATCGGCAGGACCTGCTCTGTAATATAACTCCGGACAACTGGGGCAATCGATATGCGCGCGCATCAATAATGGCGGCACAAATCCCGGCCAAATTACGTAGTTAGTCGTACGGTAAGATTATGTAGATATTGTTGTGTATATTTCCTGGATGAAATCCTCTTGACCTTGAGAGAAACTCAAACGCTTTTACGTAGCTACTTACTTCTGTATTACATGGCTCCTTGACATTGAATAATAGATTTCATTGATCTTCTCAACGTTGTCTCTTGTCTATTGTTGTTATCGTATCTTTAACCTTTAATATCCATTATATTTTATCAACGAATTATATTTCTCATTTTTGTAATCGTTAAACATTTTTTCTTGTCTCGTTTCCTTCTTTTTTCCTCCGTGATATGCGATATAACCTATCGGAAATTTTATTTAATGATACGATAGATAAGAATTAAATGGATATTTAAGAATCTTGGAATTTTTGGATCTTTTTTAATTTTTATATTTGTTCTTTTCGTTTTTTCTTTTTTTTTTTTTTTTTTTTTAATTCGATATACGACAGTATAAACGTTTGACGAATTTTTATTTGAAGACATTGCGGATGATAAAAATTAGATAAAGCTTGATAAGTCTGACCACCATGTCCTTTTCGAAAGGAAAATTTTCACGAGGTCGTAACACACGCACACGAGCACGCAAATAGTCACATACACTCAATCACGATTTCATTCGAATTGTTATGAAATAAAATCTTTAATATATATGTGTCATACTGTGTTTGTGAAAATAAATAATAATCTTTTGTTGTATGATTTATATATTTTTATTATAACGTCTTTAAGATATACGATATACATAGATAAATTACAATTTTGATTAATCTTTTCTTTCTTTTTTTTTTCTTTTTTTTTTTTTTTCTCTTGCTTGGAATTACAGATGTAACGTTACGAAGTAATATCACAAAAATTTTATCTGCTTTATCCTTTTATCTACTTTCTCTAATTATTAAGCCATCGTGTGTATTATCTTGTGTAACTATTATTTCTATTATAATAATTGATAAGAGATTGTGATAAAAGTAAAGCAGCAAATTCGAAGTATTTGATTTTTATATTCGATTTCAACAAGATTAATTAAATATTACAATATATGGCAAGAGAGTGGCAGTGATATATAAATATTTTTTTTCGTAAATATGAGAAATATAATTATATTGAAACAATTCGATTAGCTCCTAAATTTTCACTTTTATTAAATAGCAACTTTTTTTCTTTTTTTCCTTTTCTTTTTCCTTTACTTTTTCCATTTCATTCGTCTAACCTTACTATCATCATCAAATTTGGAAGACTTAAAGAAACTTATATAGTGCAAGATATTTAAAAATATTTCTTCCTTTTTTATTCTTTTTTATTTCTTTTGCCTTCGAAAAATTCGATGTGTTTGCGAAATGAAATTAATAAATTATTAATATTCCATAGAAATTTTATTATTATTATTATCGTTATTGTTATTATTATTATCATTATCATTATTATTATTATTATAATTATTATAATTATTTGATTTCTTTATTTTTTCTTCTTTTTTCATATTCTTCATTCTATGTAATGAATAATCTCTACCATTACTACTGATTACAAATTCATGGCAGTAATAAAGAAGAATCGCGTGCCTTATAATTTACAACTTAGATGTTACATTATAATAATGCGTTGTAAAGAGACAATGGATCAAATATCACACTTTAAACGTGTTCGATGTTTGATTAAAACATATCAATTAATAATATACCAATTGATAATCTCGAATATTATCAATCGATTTATATATAACAACACGGGTGCCGCATGAATAACTCGTGAAAATTCTTTCAATAATAAATATTAATATATATATATATATATATATATATATATATATATATACATATACATAATATAAGTCAATACTAATGCATAGTCATCTTAACGATGCTATATAAAAAACGTTCAAAAGATTTCTAAAATTTCATTTGATTTGATTTGATTTGATTTCAATCGATTTCTCACATTAAAACGTACACCGAGTACAAGAGAATTTAGATTAAAATTTTGTGGGATTCATGAAGATGGATAGTGTAAAGTGGGTGGTAGCTGGGGGAGGGAGAAGGAGGAGGAAATATTTGATTCGATGTAGCATAGACGTAAACTAGATATTATACATATGTATCTATATATGTATGTACGTACGTACGTACGTACGTACGTATGTATGTATATATATACGTATGTTCGTACGTATCTACGTTTTGTCCCGGTTAGTTATCGATTTCCAGAGTTAGCGAGGTTTCCGGCTGAGTCCAAATATAACCTGTGCGCGTCATACTGCAATGTGCATCGTAATATCTTCCAGGAGAACGGCAATAGGACCAAGTTGGACAACGGCAACGAAATTTACTATGAAATACTTCCTTGCACACCTCGTTCCACCAACAGGTTCTCTAAATTATATACGAAAAGGACGATTTCAAATCGATCAGATTTATTTATTTATTTGTTTGTTTGTTTGTTTGTTTGTTTGTTTGTTTTATTATATCATATTTCATATATCATTCTATTCATTAGACATTTTCGTTTAGTTTATACAGAGTCGTTCTCTATTTTCTTTTTTTCTTTTTTTTTAATTTTCTTTTCTTTTTTTCTTTTTTCTTTCTTCCTGTCTCACTGTCTCTCTGTCTGTCTTTTTCTTTTTTACTCACCCCCGTCCTAATCATCGTCATCATCCTTCTCGATCGAATCTCTCGCAAATATGTTTGTTTGTTTGTTTGTTTCAGAATAGAAGTAAGATTACTTTTTTATTTAAAAAAAAAAAAAAAAAAGAAAAGAAATGAAAGAAAAAAATGTTTTGTTGATGCGATATCGAATGTTCTCTCTCTCTCTCTCTCTTTCTATCTCTCTATCTCTCTCTCTCTCTCTCTCTCTCTCTCTCTGTCTCTCTGTCTCTTTAAATGAATTTTTATCAAACTTTGCCTACCTCTGTTAAATATCTGCTGACACTCTGATCGCTATAATTTCTCTTTTCTATAATGTGTCTCGCATTGACGTAATAAACGCCAATTAATAGAATTAACATAGCCGATATTAAGAATCCCATTTTGTCCTGTTAACATTACAATGTATTGTTAAAATTAAAAAAAAAAAAGAAAAAAAAAAGAAAAAGAAGAGAAAAATATATATAAATATATATTATTTATACATATATCACGTGTGATTATAAACAACTACGTACATACATATACATGCATATATATGTATATATACATATATATACATAGAAGTAGTCGAAAGTATCGAGCAGAAGTCTCGTGCGATGTGACACCAAAGCAACAGCTGTTAGCAACAGTTTAGCTTACGTTCTGATCGATGATAAAACTCATGAGAAACAAACACGATACATTATTCAAATATTGATCGATTCGATAAGAATGATCGTGCCCATCGCAACAAGAGAGATATATAAAATCTTTTCGATTATTTCGTAACCCTTCGAACGTGAATTAAACCAGACATTAACTTACTTTGCCCGGCATCTTCGATCCCTCTTTTAACCCTTTTTTTTCTCTTTTCTCACAAACGTATCACGAAACGTATCACGAGATAATTTAATTACGAACAACTTATGAAATATTACATTTACGCTAAACGTAATTTATAACACTTGCAAGATCAAATGCATTTCTTCGCAATGGTTGCAACCAAGAAGCATGATACCTTGCACGATGCAAGTCGTTATGGGTGGGTGGGGGTCGTGAGGAGGTGAGAGGGTGGGGCAGAGGGTGGAGAGCGAAGGGTAGCGGGGAGACGGGTAAAATGCGTCCCGAGCATGCGTGCATCTTACACGATATAAACGAACGACCCTCCTTTGCATCCTTTTAAGGGAGTAGGTCAGTCAGTTTTTCATTATTTTTTTTCTTGAATACCCGAAATCGATCGATTATGTATTAATTAGAATCGTTAGAAAGGTTACTATCGATTTTATTCTCTCTTATTTTCTATACGAACGTTCTCTTTTTTCTTTTTTTTGTTTTCTTTTTCTTTATATATATATATATATATATATAATTCGTATTACTTTCTTATCTTCTTTTTTATTCTTTACTTTCTCTCATTTATCGAAATTTTTTTTCATAACGTAACACTCGTCACACGTTTTTTTCTTTGCGCTTAATGCGACAATGAACGATGTAAAGGAGGTTTGAACTTTTCGCGGGCTTAACAGTAATACGATCTCGATCTCGATCTCAATCTTGACTTCGACAATCGAATTGACTGACAATCGAGTCGCATTCGTCTGAAATCCAATTCGTGTTCTCTCTTGTTTGTGTTCCGTGACCGACGTTTTCGAATTAGTTCGCTTATGTCTTTGTGATAAAGGATTTTCATTTTATTTGATAAAAATGGCGTATCGTGCATTGCTGCGTAGATACACCAAGGAATTAAGTGTCAATGGGAATGAACGGTAAGTTTGTAATATGTTATTCACTTTTATCTCGTTTGTTGGTTAAACTTTTTGACACGGTTGGACAAACATAAC
Organism: Vespula pensylvanica; assembly: GCF_014466175.1. NCBI lineage: Eukaryota > Metazoa > Arthropoda > Insecta > Hymenoptera > Vespidae > Vespula > Vespula pensylvanica. The sequence continues at coordinate 1,436,051 of NC_057686.1, forward strand.
CTCGTACCTTTATATAACTCTATGAAATTGTTATATTCCTTGATTGTCGTACCTCGAAGTTCCCATTTTAACGTTTGCAGCTTTATAAAATTATTCTCTACGGGTTCTATAAAATTAGAAAAAGAAGGAAGAATAAAGGAAGAGGATGAGTTAAAGTTACAAGCAGAAAATGATTTATTTGCACCTAGCGAGAAACCTGCTGAAGTAACTATCACGGTGCCAGTTGTAGAAGATATTGGAGCAGTATCTGGAGTACCAGATGAACATATTAAAACTCGTATGGTTCGCATTTATCAACCTCCTAAAAATTCTATGCAATCAGGTACCAATAACATTCATTACTGGCAAATCGATTTCGACACGCGTGAACGTTGGGAAAATCCATTGATAGGATGGACTTCGACGTAAGTAATAATAATAATTAATTTCATTGTTGAAAAGTACTTATTTTTGATATAGCAAGTATGACTATTAATGTTATTGGATTAAAATAATATTTCCATTAAGGGGAGATCCATTGTCAAATATGAAAGTTGATTTTACGAGTAAAGAGGCAGCTATCTTGCATTGCGAAAGAATGGGTTGGAAATATTATATTCAAAAGCCAAATCGGGTTGATCCAAAGCCTCGTTCTTACGGATCTAACTTTGCATGGAATAAGCGTACCCGGGTTTCTACTAAGTGATGCAAAGTGATAAATAATAGAGGTACTATCGTTAGTCATTGAAGTATGTAAATAATAATAATAATAATATAATTGTATGTATAAAGATACTATAAATCGGTTGAATAAACTGATAAAAAGTACTCTTGATTACTATCAACATAGAAAAAACAAAATAAAAAAAGAAATGACACATAAGGAGTGCACAATCCATAATAAAATCCGCTATGCTATCTAGCAATAAATTCCAATATTTATTATTTAGGAATAATTGTATATGTACATACATATATATATATATATATATATATATATATATATATATTATACATATACACATAAATATACATATATATATACATATATATATATATATATAATATTTTCATAATATAATAATAATATCATAATATTGATAAAACAAGCAAAAAGATTCCTATATGATAAAATCTAAATGATCTCTCGTCGATTGTTTCTTCTCTCAAATACGTTATTTGAATTATTGCTAATATATAATAAAATATCTGATACTAAATAACTATATATGTATACTCCGCACATACGATATTGCTGACGTTATCTTTGAACCGAACATTCGTGTGAGTATATATATATATATGTGTGTGTCTATATATATATATATATATATATATATATATATATATAATCGCTAAATTTTACAGTGTACAAGAGGGCTCGTCGAAGCACGGCCGAGAAAGAAGAAATAACGTGATAGTGTAAGATCGCAACTATACATAAAGTAAATAAATAAATAAACAGAAGTAAGAATAATAATATAATAAGAGTAAGATAGTATAGAATAAAAGGAAGAAGGAATGGACGTCTTATATTACGAGAGAGAGAGAGAGTAAAATATCATTTGTTATATATATATATATATATATATATATATATATAAAATAATTAACAATGATCATGGGAAATTAGCAAAACGCAATGTCCGGCACAAACAACGCGCATTAGAAATCTAACGCGCAAGAGAGAGAGAGAGAGAGTATTTGTGTATATATGTATGAATGTGTGAGAGAGAGAGAAAGAGAGAGAGAGAGTGATTGAGAAAAAGAAGGAACGACAAAATGAATATTTTGTTAATAATCAAAAAGAAATAGAGAGAGAGAAAAGATGATCTTTGAAAATAATACTTCAAAGATGTTAAGTGGAATGCATTGCCCTATCTCCGTATAAACTTCTCTCGGACTCTAATATCGATTATTACAAGCAATAATACAGTACAAACGTACAGTACAAACATATGTATGTACATATTTGATTCTAAACGAACGCCATTTTTCTTTTCTTTCTTTCTTTTTATCGTCTCTCATTTTTATTCCCCATTACGTATATGTATATATATATTATATATATCTATACGTATATGTATATATATATATATATATGTATATGTATATGTATATGTATATGTATTTACATGGGGCGATGATACGTACGCGTGATGCACGTTTCTTTTTATTCTGTTATTTTTCTTTTTTTTTTTTTTTTTATTTTCATTTTATTTTTCATTTTCATTTTCATTTTTATTTTTCATTTTTATTTTCATTTTGTTCTTGTTCGTTTGTCTGTTTCCTTTCGATATTCATTCGTTTGTTGTTTATTTATATTTTTATTTATTCATTTATTATTATTATTATTTTTTTTCTTTTTCCTTTTTCTTTTTCCTTTTTACTTTTTGTTTAATATATAACCGCGACGAACAGTTCGTTTCATTCGTACATACAATACGTATTTTCTCTCAAACTCGATAGATCCATTTTTTTTTTTGCATTTATAAGGCGGACATTTAAAATTTTCTACAAATGATTGTACATATATAAAACTTACGGTTCCTTTTTTTCTTCTTCTCCTTCTTCTTCTTCTCCTTCATTTCTTTCTTCTTGTTTCTTTGTTTATTTACTTCTATATATGCAATATCTCTCTTTCTCATTTTATATACTTGGTATATTATCACACGTTCGAATAAACCCTATGAACGTGATCTCAAATTTTTACTCTTGTTATTTATTTATTTATTTATTTTTTTTGTTTATTTATTATTAATTTTATATGAATTTCTCGACGAATAAACGATTGAGTCTGTTTTAATTAATAATTATTATTTATATTCCGTTATTATTTATATTCATTATTCAATTTCGTTAACAATTTACTTTTCTACATACATATGTGAACGGGATTAAATTCGCCCTTGTTACCTTCTTCTACTTCTTCCTTCCTTTCCTTTTTCTTTTTCATTTTCTTTCTTTTTTTTCACACATACATACATACGTACATACATACATGCATATATACATACATACATACATACATACATACGTACATCATACATACATACATTATTATAAGATTTTTAATTGAAGGCCAACAAGTGCGAATGAAACTCGAATACTCGTACGAGAGAATAATAATTATTACAATAATAATCATAATAATAATAATAATAATAATAATAATAATAATAATAATTTTATTCCTCTAAATGGATTATAGTTTACGAACAAATTTAACGTTAAATCGATGGGGAATCGTATTTAATTTTTTATTCTCTGAACGTTCTTGCTTCGATCGAACACGTGCATGTCCTTCTGTGTGTGAATGTGTGTGTGTGTGTGTTTGTATGTGTGGCGATAAGAAACGTTTCGATTAGAATCATTTAAATAAAATTTTCAAATAAAATCATTATTGTGCGAAGACATTAATTAACATCCGCGCTCCTTAATTATTTTCTTTCTTTTTTTCTTTTTCTTTTTTCTTTTCTTTCTTCTTTTTTTTTTTCTTTTTATTTATTTATTTATTTATTACTATAGGCCTTTTAGTTGACGATTACATTGTGCGGGATGATCAAAGCTACGATTTTTCTCCAATCAAGGACGAATATAATTTTTCTTTCTCTTTCATTTTATATATATAAGTAGGTCAAAAGTTACTAGATGATTTTAGAAAATTAATTACTATATCAATTCTTTTTCGAAACGTCGTAGAGTAATTTTTTTTTTTCTTTTTTTTTTTTTCTTCTTTCTTTTTTCTTTACTATGTTTACCTCATTGGATTTTAAAACTACAAGCTTAGCTCGTACGTTCTAAGACGTAAAAAAAATTATTCCAAAATTATCTCGAAAAAGTGTAATCGATTTTTAAAATCATCTAAGAACATGTAGGAAATTTTTCATTTCCCACCTGCGTATATAATTCTTCTTTTTCTTTCTTATTTTTTCTTTTTTAAGGATAAAAAGATCCTCGAAAAATTGAACGCGCGCATTTTTTCACATTAGCGATCTCATGTTCCTCAATTTTTTTTTTTTTTATTTTATTTATTTTTTTTATTTTTTCATTTTAATTATTTAATTTATTCATTTATTTTTTGGACTAGGCATTCAACCCGCACAATGGTCGTTAATGTATATTTCTACTTTATATCTCCCGCGGTGGATAATTAATATTGTCAATGATATTATTAATGTGTTAGTTTTTCCTTTTTCTTTTCTTTTTTTTTTTCTTTCATTCTTTCTTTTTTCCCTTCCATCCAATCTTTCTTTTTAATCTTAAATGCCCAAGCAAATTGCAGGAAAGCAAGCCGTCTCGTCGCCATATTTGCTTTCGTGGCGAGAAAATTTTTAATATAATTGCGATATAATCCAATAATATATATTATATCGATGATGCAGTATGAAGATCGTAAGAACAAAGCGACGAAATTTTTTATTTCTTTATTCTTTTCTTTTTTTTTTCAACGACGCTTCTTTTTTTATTTCCTCGTCATCGCCGTCGTGTTTTTAAAATATTTCTAATGAAAGAGAAAATTAATATACAAATATTAGAAATAAATAAATAAATAAAGAAGAAACATGTATATATCATAGACGAGATGACGTATAATATTATAATAAAAAGGGGATTGAAAGCTCGTATTTTTTTTTTCTTTTCTGTTTTTTTTCTTTTTGTTGTTGCTTCGCGTTTTTTTTTTTCTTTTTTTTTTTTTTTTTTATATATATCGATCGAAATAATGCAAATGGAATATTATCGAAGAAAATTTTCGACAGGTTTAATTCGAACTATATTAATAATATTTTCGCATATCGTTCAAAATCGTCGGCCATATTTTTACTACTTTTTTCTTTGCTCTTCTTTCTTTGTTTCGTTCCCTTCGTTTTTGCTTTTCTTTCTTTTCTTCATTTTTTTCCGTACAAACACGAACGAACTCGAACAATTGTTCTTGTTTTCTACGACTCATTTCGCTTATTTGTTTATTTGTTTTTTCTTCTTCATTGATATGCTATTCCTTACGCATTCTATGAAATTTTCACGACCCTCGATGTCGATCTACCTTTTTAATATAATATGTATTATTTATATATGTATATGTGCGCACACACACACACATATGTATATACATATATATATATATATGTAATCGTGTGACAGTCTGACTCTACATTTCTAAACTCGTTTGAAGCTCATTTTCTATTTCGTCTCTTTCTTGAGAAATCATTGTATTGCCCATTTTTACTATCAAAAAAAATAGTTTGGAAAATACAATGTCCTTGACGACAAACTTTCGATACGTAAGTAACATATATATGTATCTCATTAATTTTTCCCGCAATTTCTTTGTGAAAATTGTTTCTTTTTTCTGTCTTTTTTTTTTTTGTATCTTTTTTCCATTGATCCGTATAATCTCTTACGTATGTGTTTTAATATATATATATATATATATGTTCATCAGAAAATATGGATCTCAAGCGAGAGTACGTTAATGATCCATAATAATCGGATAGATCGAAAGAATAATCGTTTTGGAATTTGTTGAATTAACTTGATCTACATGGGTGGTCCTATTAATTAATTAAGTAATAATAGTAATGACAAAGATAACAATAATAATAATAATAATAATAATAATAATAATAATAATAATAATAATAATAATAATAATAATAATAACAACAACAACAACAACAACAATCATCATCATCATCATTGTCATTATCATCATCATCTTTAAATAACAACAATAGGGATTGTCGTTATTGCGACGACATACATACATATTATGTAGTCATCATTCCACACCACATTCATCTTATTTTACATTAATCATAACAGCGAGGACGAGTATGTGCAGCTGTGTTTCTTTTCTTTTACTTATTTATTTATTTATTCATTCATTTATTTTTTCTTTGTTTTTTCTTCTTCTTGTTAACCACATTTTCGTCGTAATCATTTGAATTATTTAATCGTCTACACATACATACACGCGCGGATTCGACAAATTATGTATTATTACGAGTCTAATATCTAAAACGATCTCTAGGATGCCTAAACAGCCATCCCACGCATGATTGTACGCATTTATTTAATTTTCTCTTGTGTTCACCATTATATTTTTTAATTATTTATTTAATTATTTATTTATCTAGTTATTATTAATTCATTAATTAATTAATTTATTTTTATTTGGAATAATGTGGTAAAACTTAACCTTCTTTTTTTTTTTATTTTTTTTTATTTTTATTATTTTTTTTTTTTTTTAATTCTCTTATACATACTATACATGTATATATGTATATACGTACGTATGTATATAGTTTCTATCGTGCATCACTGGATTTTATATATTAACGTTATTAATTAATTAATTAATTAATTAACATGTATATGTATATATATATATATATACATATATATATACTATGTGTATACGTATATATGTATGTCTATATTTATAATCTTTAATTGACATATAACTTTATTATATATGCCTCGCGAAAACCAACACTCTCGCGAGAGTTACTCTCGCGACGTATATTTAGGTTAACTCGGTCCCACTCAAGCGGGAAAGCGTACCCGTCGATAATATCATTTCCTATATCATCGAGCTTCATACGAGAGAAAAACATTATCGACCGTCGATCTTATTCGAATAAAAGCACGAGTATGTTTCTAATGATCTATATAATAGGCTTAATTTTTATTTTATTTACCTTTGTCGTTCCCTTTCCTCCATTTCAATTTTTATTTTATTTATTTATTTATTCATTTTATTTTATTTATTATTATTTATTTATTTATTTATTTATTTATTTATTTATTTTTCGTTTCCATCTCGGGTTTTCTAATTTGAAAATCTAAGCTTTCCCTTCCTCTCTCTTTTTATCCCTTTCTTTGTCTTTTTTGTGTCGTTCTTTGTTTTGTTTCTTTCTTTCTTTCTTTTTTTTTTCTTCTCTTTCTTCCCTTCTTTTTTTTTCTTTTCCCTCTTCTTAATTACTTATTCACTTCTTTTAATCTTTTCCTATATCCCCTTTCGATTATTTATAGATACATAATCGTCACGTTCGCTTGGAAAAAATGTTTAGTAAAATGGAAACGTGACAAATACATATATCGTCCTCGCGATATCACTCAGTGTCCGCTAATTAAATAGGCACTATAGGTCGACATGAATTCGTGACAACTCTTTTTCTCTCTCTCTCTCTCTCTCTCTCTCTCTCTCTCTCTCTCTCTCTCTCTCTCCCCCACTTTCTTTTTATTTCTCTCTATCTTTCGTTTTCTTTCTATCAACTCTCTGACAATGTTCAAGTCTATACGCTTGATTTATTATGGGCGGTTGTTCGTGTCGTTGGGATTAAAAGAAGGTTTTATTATGGTGTCAATATTGGTGATGATGATGTCGAGGGATTTCTGCTGTTCCATGAGAAATTTTTTTTTATCGGACAAATAGGAAGAAGTGATAAGAAAATGAGAGAAGAAAAGGAAGGAAGGAGGATTACGCGAAGAAGAAGGTAAATTTTTTCTAATCACTTTTATCACCTTTCTTATGATTCTCATCATCATTATCATCATTGTTGTTATAATTATCATCATTATCATCATTACTTTTCATTATCTTCTTAATTTTCTTGTTTTTCTTTCTTTTCTTTTCCCTTCTTTTCTTTTCTATTTTGTTTCCCTCGAGGGGCTATATAAGATGGTGAAGGAGGCGAAGCTTTGTTATTTTTTATTTAATATTTTATTATTATTATTATTATTATTATCATCATAGTAATTCTCTCGTTTAATTATCTCTCTTCCTTTTAAGAAATTATTTCTTTCATTTTTCTCGTCGTTTAATGTATTTTTATAATATATTCGGTGGTTGCTTATCTCTCTCTGTTGTATTCTTTCACTCTCTCTCTCTCTCTCTCTCTCTCTCTCTCTCTCTCTCTCTCTCTCTCTCTCTCTCTCTCGTGCATACGCTCGAGCAAAAAAAAAAAAAGAGAGAAGCGAGATATAAGAAATTATCCCAACGCATCGTTTTTCTCGCTGTTATTTAATTGTTAACCAACCTAAAGGGAAATATTCGTTGTACCTTTGTGAAAAACTAGCGCGAGAAATTCCACCCACGTTCCCCATTTTGTTTATCAATTTCTTGAATTCTTCAATGGATATATACATACATATACATATACATATGTACATAATCATTATTTCACATATACTTACTTATAACCATGACGAATTTTTTATATAATATTTTCATATGAATTGCGTGTGTATGTGTATGCATGTATGCATGTATGCATGTATGTATATATGTATGTATATATGTGTGGGTATGGATGTGAATGTGGATGTGGATGTGGATGTGCACGTGGGTGTATACGTGGGTGTGTGTAAGCGTTCTCGTTTATTCGATTTTTTTTATATTTGTATTATTCTAAAAAATCCGCCATTTTGTTCTTGTCTCCTTTATTTTGTATTTTTTATTTATATCCTTTTTTGTTTCCCCCACCCCCCTCTATTTCATTCCATCTGTGTCATTCAGTCGTTTACTTTTATATACTTGTCATAATTTTTTTTTCCTTTTTATATATTTTTTTTGTTCTGTTTTTACATTTTGTCTTTTTTACTTCCATTTCTTTCTTCCTCCCTTTTAAAAAGCGTTCGAGGTCAGTGAAAATAATTCGAATATTTGAGAACTTTTAAATCAGAGATGCTGTAATAAACTTTACTACGTGTGTGTTACACTAATTAAAAAGGAACGTAATCGACGTAAGGGTTGCATCTAACGAGGTCACATAAATCTTTCTTTTTTTATCTGCCATTTTATCGATCTCTCTCTCTCTCTCTCTCTCTCTCCCCCCCTCTCTCTCTTTCTCTCTCTTTCTCTTTCTTGAAATGTCGAGAATGCAAAAATAATATATCAAAAAAAAGAAAAATATACAATATATATATATATATATATATATATATATATATATATATATATTACGAAAAGAGAAAATAAAACTTATATTGTATATCGTAATTAGAATAAAGGAAGGAAGCCACATCACGTTGTATATTACATTTCTTATTTTTTTTTCTCCTTTTATTTCAGTTGTTTCTTTACATCTATTTTCCTCTTTCCTCCTTTTCTTTTCATGTCTTATTTTTTTATTTTTTTTACCTTCTCCTCCTTCACTTTCCTTTCTCAGTGTATACTTATGTATTTGTTGTTATTACTGTTCTTTTTATTTTCTTTATTCTCTTTGATTTTGTTTAATTTGTGGTTGTTATTGTTGTTGTTATTGTTAATATTATCTATTCGCTTTTATTCTTCCTTTCTTCCCGTCACGAAATGTTTCGACTATTTCTTTTTTTATTTTTCCACTCTTTCTCATTGTCATTTCTTTTCCTTCTCTTTTTTTTCTTGTTCTTTTTAATCTCTCACCGAGGAAAATTAACGCCGAGTAAATCATCTATCCTACGATTTTTGAGGCAGTATACTCATTTCTGTTTTATATATATATATATATTCTTGTTCGTATGTATTATTTTTTTCTATGTTTATATATATATATATATATATATATATATATATATATATACATATACATATACATATATATATATCTTTTATTGTAAAGACGTTCTTCGCAGCAAAGATTTATACACTCCCGAGCGATGGTCTGAATTGACTAGAAGGCGAGCTAACGATCTTTCTAATAAGATTAGAAATGAAATAATTTAATATCGATTGCATATTCTATTTTCTTTCGTTTTTTTTTTTCTTTTTTTATCAAGATCGGCGTATAATTTTATGTTTGTATGTGTTTGCGTACGTGTTTAACGAATCCACCCGAAAATTGGTCCAGACATCTTTGATCGCGATTTAAAGAGACAAGGATCTTTTTTCTTTCTTATTTTTTTTTCTTTTTTTGTTAATGTGGAATAATCATAATTTTTAAATATAATAACAATTGTAATAATCGTAATAATAATAATAATAGTAATAATAATAATAATACTCTAATATTATTAACATATATGTACTAATACTAATAAAAAAAAAACAAGATAAAAATATAATACTAATTATTGTAATAATACAAATAATGAAAAAATGCTTCTTTATATAATATTTTCTTTCTAGATAACTCCTACTGATTTGACATAAAAGAAAGAAAAAAAGAAAAAAACAAGAAAATGATTTATATTAATAATATAGAGTATTGTTATTACACATACTTGTGTATTACATACACACATATATGTATAGAATATCGTAACAAAATATCGTAATCATTTAATTTTAATGTTATCATCCTTGTCTCTTTCAACGTGTCATTAAGAAAAGAGTAAAAAATAATTAAGAAAAAAAATTTATGCATATAAAACACATACATGCACACACATACATATATATGTATATGTATATGGAGAAGTCGATAACAGGCCTATTTAGTTTATCCAAATGAAAATTACTGTAAAGAGACGTCGTAATAAGAAGAATTTTTCATTTTCATTTGTTTTTTTTTTCTTTTTTTCTTCCTTTTTCTCTTTTTTTTTTCTTCTTTTTTTTTTTTTTTTTTATTAGCTGTTGTACGACCTCCCTCTAAAAACGCTAATTTTCATTAGAATCGAAATATATAAAGAGTCTTCTCTATAATAATTATAAGAATCGAGATCGAGATCGTGATCGTTATCATGATCGTTATCGATCGATCGATAATATATATATATGTATATGTACAACATACTCGAGAACGAACTCCTCTCTCTCTCTCTCTTTCTCTCTCTCTCTCTCTCCCACTCTCAGTTGTATGATTCATTTGTTCTATAATCTTAGAATAAGAATTAGAAGAAGAATTAGAATTAGAATTAGAATTAGAATTAGAAGAAGAAGAATAATAATAATAATAAGAAGAAGAAGAAGATGATAATAATGATGAATAAGAAGAATAACATAGATCATTAGACATTGTTAACTTCCTTCTATTTTAAAAGTTTCGTGAGTCTTCTCATTGATTAGAGTTTAAATACCTCCCTCCCTCTCTCTCTCTCTCTTTCTCTCTCTCTCTCTCTCTCTCTCTCTCTCTCTCTCTCTCACACACACACTCTCATCTCTATTCCTTCTAATTAAAAGTTCATCCTTATCCTTCTTTCCCCCTTCCCTGATAAAAATCAAAGAGGGACTCAGGCCCAAGTTCTCAATCGATTATTTAGGATCATCAGCTGTCGTCTTGCTGATCTTTATACTCCTCGCTTTCTCTGTGTACAAGTACGTGAACAACCGTTGCCTCCGATTGTTGTCTTATCAACGGTGGCCTGGACAATGGCGGCGCTGAATTTTCTGGGCTAGGCTCGGTCACCAATATACTGACGTCACTTCCGTCAGCTATAGGAAGTGATACGGGTTCTGGTAATATTGTTGTTGTTGTTGTTGTTGTTCCGGTTGCTGTTGCTGTTGCTGTGGTTGTTGTTGTCAATGGTACTGCTAGTGGACGTCGTCGAAGACTACTGCAACGACGATTGAAGGCCTCCTTAATGTCCCGTTGGAGAGTGTTCAGGGACAATGTCGTACCGCTGGTACGTAGTGAACTTCGTTTCGAACTCGGCGGACTCAGGACGTCTTCGTCTGGATATGTTTCCACGGCGTCCTGACGGCCCAACGTCGCACCGACCGATCTGCGCAATTTTTTATTTTTTTTTTTTATATATATATATATATGTATGTATGTATGTTTGCATATGCGTGTGTGTATGTGTGTACGTGTATGTAGGTACGTATACGCTTTTTATTTTTCATCTTTTTTGTTTTTTATCTTTTAGCTTATTTTTTGTCGTCTTATCTATCTATTTGGGTTTTCTTTTTTTTTTTTTTTTTTGTGATTATCGTTAATCTTCGTCAAAGGTGCACATGGATTTTTTTTCTCGACCGAATACACGGTGACTATGTGAGATATGTAAAAAAATCTACTCTTTCAACATTTGTACTTACTAGCAGCTAGATAATCGATCGTTTCGTCGAACTAAAGCAACATTTTGTAATTCGTCGAGTCGAAATTTTTGTAATCTTTCCTTTTTTCTTTTTTTTTTTTTTTTTTTCTTTATATATTTATATTCTTTTTCTTGTGTACATTTATGTTATCTTTCCTTCTATTTCTTTCTTTCTCTCTCTCTCTCTCTCTCTCTCTCTCTCTCTCTCTCTCTCTCTCTCTCTCTCTCTCTCTCTCTCTCTCTCTCTCTCTCTCTTGTTTCTTTTCGATATAATTTTGTAAAATATAATTAATACTGATAGAAGATATTAAATATTCGATATTAAAATATCGAATTGTTATTAAATCGGATAACTAATAAAATCGAATCGACGATTACGTAAGTTGCGTACTCTCTTGAAAAATAATTTATATATACTATGAGTACGTTCTATTTAAAGATAACGATGAAAATGATATGACATTTTGAAAAGCGTTTCAAGAAAGGAGTCCTGCTTCAAAAAAGGCAAAAAGTTATAATATGCAGCCAAGGGGAAAATCATGATATTTCTAATATCTTGCTATGTATATGTATATGTAATATATGCTATACTGCAAATCATAAATACCTTTTTACAATATATATATATATAAACGAGAGAAGAAATGTTTACAAGGAAAAAAAAAGAAAAAAAAAACTAATAAAAATCAAAAAATGTTATCGATGATGTGTCGATTATGTAACGCACGTGATATATTGTACATATATTATACAGGGCGGGCCAAAAGTTGCTAGATAATTTTTAAAATCAATTGCAATTTTTCGAAACTTTTTAAACTTTTTATTTAGTTTTAAGCTTGCAACTTTATGCTAATCTTCGTGCTATTTTATAATCTCTGACAAAAAAAGAAAAAGAAAAACGAGATAAAAATTAACTCTGAAAGAGTCTCGAAAAATGGAGCAATTAATGTACAATTTTTTTTTTTTTTACTTTTTTTTTTTTTTTTTTTAAATCATCCGAGGACTTTTGGTTGACTCTGTAGTTTTGAAAAAATTTTTACAACGTAATGAAAGATAAAACGATGGCCGAACGTGCAATAGTAACATCGTGCATCTAAATTCGACGTCATCGTCCGAGCAAATCATAATAATATAATATAACATAATAATAATAATAATAATAATAATAATAATAATAATAATAATAATAATAATAATAACGTGGTTTGGTTCAAAAAAGAAAAAAAAAATAAATAAAAAAAGAAGAAAAATCGTAATTGTTCGACAAGAGTGAATCTAATGTATAATCTAACAATTGCTAAGAATATAAGAAGAAAAGAAAAAGTAAAATAAAGAAAAAAAAAAAATGATTTCGTAACGCCAACTTCCTGTTAAATTTGCCAAGCGTATTTTTACAGAGCTGAGAACGTCTAAAAACAATAAAAAAAAAAAAGGGGGGACAACAAGAAAACTTTATTAAAAAATCAACTCTTTATGTCTATAAGAAATAGTATTGACTATACATAATATATATATATATATATATATATATATATCATCTATGGAAGATAAAAAATAATTTCGAATTGAAACCAAATAGCTACGAAAATTTTCAACAGGTTTACCTCGTTTCTTTGCTCGTTTCTTTGCCTGAGGAGTTTTGAAATAAAAAAGATTAGATTAATTCGTATATTTCCTTTCTTTCTTTCTTCTTTTTTTTTTTTTTTCTTATGTGGACAAAAATTTTTCTATTCGCTTTGCCTACGATCATCAATGCCAACAACGATAACAACTACGACGACTATGACGATAATAGAAAAAAAAAAAAGAGAGAGAGAGAGAGAGAGAGAGATGAAATGAAATTACATTATCGAACTCCTCAGGCCGATACTAAACTGTCGTTTCGAGAGGAACCGACAAAAATAATAAAAAGAAAGAAAAAAATAGATAAAAAAATTAAGTAAACAATTTAAGTGAAATTAAGGACGCCATTTTAACGTTGCGCGAAAGATCGTTGTCGAATTAAATCTCCAAAAGTTTCCATCTTGGATTCAATACTTACATATGAATCTATGAACGATACTAGAAACACACATACACATATATACGCACGTACACTCAAACACACACATACACACACATACACATATTGGTTAAGGTCTATAAAACTTGATAAAATAAATTCCAATATTTTTTTTTTTGCCACTATGCGTTTCGTTTAACTTTTTTTTTTTTTTACTTTTCATCAATTACCCTCTGATTGCCCTCGAAATTCTCCCCGAAACGAAGAGATCTCGATATTAACGATAATTAAAATAATCAATATTACTTTACTACTTACTATTAATCGATATTGTTATTAACGAATTAATAACAAACGATATTAAAAAATATATATATATATTAAAATAAAAAATATTATTAACGAATTAATAATAAACGATATTAAAACATATATATATATATATATATATATATATATTCAAATAAAAATAATCGACATTACTTTATTACTTACTATTAATCCATGATATTATTTTAAACGAATTAATAATAAACGATATTAAAACATATATATTCAAATAAAAAGTAATCGACCTTACTTTACTACTTGCTATTAATCCATATTATTATTAACGAATTAATAATATTTATATATATATATATATATTAAATCAAGAATATTAAAAAATGATCAGTACAAAAATTGAGACGACGAAAAATAAAAAAACAAAAAGAACGAGAAAAAAAAAAGGAGAAAGAAAGAGACAGAGAAGAATAAATACTGACCTAACGGTAACATGTGAATCAGATCCAGAACTCGATGCAGCCGATGGTTGTTCCGTGGTCGGTGAGGGACGGGACACGGTGAGGGCGGGGGGTTGCAGGTCCTCGTGGGTTCCCGTGGCGCCGGAGAGCAACAGCAAAGGTAGATTTGGAAATAGCCAAGCTGATGCTGTCCCGAGCTCACTGAGATCGCTGGCGTCGCTGGCCCTGGAGGACTTGCGGCTACTGGCCCGGCTACCTCTGTGTACGTGCAGCAGGGCCGACAGCTTTCCACCCCACCCACCCCCGCCCCTACCATCGCTCCCAACACCACCAGGACTCGATGTTTGCGTTTGCGAATCCACTTCTTGAGCAATCCTTTCTCGTTCCTTCTTCATTCTAATTTTTATTCGATCGAAATATATTATCGGTATATATAATATGTTGTGTTACTGATTAACTTAATTGATTTTCTTCGATTGATATATATTATAAATTTATATTTGAAATTATAATTGTTTAAATCATTTCGATTATTGGTTATCTATTTCAGTTGTGAGAGTTTGATTATAATTATCTGTTCGTATTGGTAATTTTGTTTGATTGGTATTTATGTACGTATGTACGTAGCTGATGCTTTCGAAAGTAATTCTGAAGTGGATTTATTTTTCGTTTTGGTTCGTTTTATCAGCTAGTAATTACTAGTAATTAATTAGTTAATTAGTTTTTTCTTTTTTTTAATTTTCAGTCGGGACTTTGTCTTCCCTTTTTTTTATTTTTCTATTTTTTAGTTTTAAATAATTTTTTTAAATAATTTTTAACATGATATAATTAAATGTTCTTTTTTTTTTAATATATATATATATGTGTACGTACATACAATAAATATTAATTTTTATAGATCGTTTTTGATACAATTCCTGATTGATTCTTTTCTAATATTGATAAATTCAAATACAAGTGAATACAACTATATGAATATCAAAGATTAGAAAACGAACGAAGTAACTTTATCAATAATATTCTTCTTCAAAACGAATTCATTTTTTCTTTTTCTTATTTAATCAAGACCAAACGAAAATATTAATAATAATCGTAAGGATTGAAAAACTTACGCGATATATTCTCTAATCGTACGTTGAATAAGCCTAGCAGCCTTATCCTGTCGTTTCCAAATTCTCGTGGAAGACACTATTTCCAATTCCTTTCTAGTTGGGAATTGCTTCTTGAACTTAACGTCCATTTGTTCTTGAAGCTTACGAAAATCGTCGGATTCTTCAACGTGTCCAAGAACGTGCTTGACAAGTGCGTGCAGGATGTCCAGACAATGGATCTTGTTACCCTTCGCGATGGGAAGATTAAAGCTTACCAACGCAACGACATTGGGCTTTGATATTCCCAGAGGTGGGTCTAGGCTCGCTATGAAGTCGCTTAATTGTGAGAAACTGATGAATTGGGTTGCATGCGGATCGTATCTGTGAATCAAAAAAAAAAAAAAGAAAAGAAAAAAAAAATTAAATAGTGTATATAATTTTCTCATAGAAAAAAATAAAAATATATAGACGATTTATTTCGAAAATGATCCATTGGCAAGTTCATTTTTTTGTTGTTTCAAGAAAAATTGACTTTCGTAATCAGTCGCTATATTTCCTGATTTTTTTTATTGGCCAATTTTAAATTAAGATATATAATAAGATATTAAGATATTAAATATCAACTAATTATATATATAAAGTTTTAATCACAGACTAAATTAATCACAAATTATATGATATTTCATTTTTTTTTAAATAAATGTATATATATATCCATTTTTTTTTTTTTTTAAATGAAATATATATATATATAGATCGATTATTTTGAAAGTGATGTAAGTATCTATATATATAGAAAGAGAGAGAGAGAGAGAGAGAGAGATTTCAATTAATTGAATTTAAAAAAAAAAAAGAAAAAAAAATTTGGTAAGAAAAAAGAAAAATGCGTACGTACTTGGACCACCGTATGTAAAACATTTCTAAATCATCCTCGACGATGCCAATTTCTTCCTCCTGATGAGCCTGATTAAAGTTTTCCAAAATGATAGCGATGTACATATTGATAACGATCATATAACTGATGATGATGAAAGAAGTGAAGTACGTTATCGCCAACAACGGATAACCACAATCGCCATTCATTTTCCTACTGGTTGGGGTTGGGTCGCAATCAGGTGGTTGTACCATCAATGATTCCAATACGTCGTTCCAGCCGGCCGATGTCATCAAACGAAATAATAATTGCATGCTACGGCCGAACGTTTCGAAGTTTACCTAAAATCGAAACGATTTTTCTTTTTTTTTTTCTTTTTTATGTCTTTTTTTTTTTCTCTTTTTTCTTCGTTTTCTTTTTTCTTTCTTTCTTTCTTTCTTTTTTTTTTTTTTTTATTTTGTTTTTCTTTTCATTTTCATTTTCGTTCACCTTCAATGCAATCAATATAACAACTTCGTTCGTCGATATCACTGAACTTTAATTGAGAAACCACGAAATTGATTCTAGGTTTATTATCTCAAAAAAAGTTTCACTTTTTTGTTCGTTCAAGTAGCAGTAGAATTTTTTTTTTTGTTTCTTTTTTTTTCTTTTCCCCTTTTTACTTTCTTGTTTTGTTTTCTTATTTTTTTTTT
>NC_057686.1:1453402-1474221 GCF_014466175.1 Vespula pensylvanica
TTTTTCTTTTCTTCTTCGTTTGAAGATTATACGTTGACGCTTTTGTAGTAAAGATCTATGTAGGCGTGAAATTCATCAATCGCGGAGTAATTTAAGAGGGATTGAAGATGGTTTGAATTTTCGAAAAAAAATTGTCGATTCATCTAGTTTTTTTTTTTTCTTTTCTTTTTCTTTTTTTTTCGATTTTTTGATAAATTCGGAAAAAAAAAACTTTACGATCGGGATACGACGAAATGTGAATATACGTCAACTCGAACAAATTTCTACGATAATTTCAAAACGCTATTGATCGAGTTGTTTATAAAATCAGATTGAAAAAAAAAAAAGAAAAAAAGGAAGAAAGAAATTGATTTCCTTGCGTAACAACAAATAAATCGAATCTCTTCAAAATTATCGTTCTTTACTTTACCGCCATTTTGTTAATTTCACTTTCACCTTCGATGCTACATAATTAATTAATAAAACGAGTTGTTCGTGCATTGGATCGATCGATAAAAATTAAGGCTTCTTTTACAAAACAGAAAACAGAATAAAATAACATAGTTTTATAACCTAAAAAAATTTGTTTTTCTTATAAATATCAAATACCCTTTCGAACCGTCCTTAGTCCTCTACCTTTCTAAGACGATTCCAAAAAAAAATAAAATAAAATAAAATAAAAATAAAAAAGAGGGAGAGAGAGAGAGAGAGAGAGAGAGAGAGAGAAAGAGAAAGAACAAAATAAAAATAAAAAATATCTCACCATATCGTCCAAAGCTCCTTGTTTCCTGACGTGTCCAAATACGGACATACCAATGATGGCGTAGATGAACGTAATCAAGGCAAGTAAAGCTCCAATGTTGAATAATGCCGGAAGACTGACCACCAACGCAAACAAAAGTTTACGAATACCCTTAGCGGCTTTAATGAGCCTTAAGATCCTACCGATTCTGAACACCCTCACCACCCGCAAGAGCGTCGGGGACACGGGAAAGTCCATCATGATATCTTCCATAAGTATTCCCAATATAGACGCTAAGACGAGCAAGAAATCGAATAGATTCCACGGTACGGTGAAATAGTGATAACGTAATCCAATAATCTTGACTATTGCTTCCAAACCGAACACCGTAGTAAAGAACGCATTAGACACTTCTAAGACGAAAAATATTGGATGCGGTTGATTGTAATGTTCGATTCCCATCGTCAGCATGTTGAGAAATATCAAAACGAAGATTGCTATTTCGAATCTGTAAATATGAGAGAAGTTTATTCAACGTAAGGAACGACGGCAGGATAAGGGAGAAATAAAAAAATAAAAAGAAAGAAAGAGAAGAAATAATAATAATAATAATAATAATAATAATAATAATAATAAGCAAGTTTCAGATCTAATTATCGTTCCTTCTTCCTTCTATTTCGTCATCTTCCTTTTTTATTTCCTACACTGTGCGTTTTAAGCCAGTGTTTTAAGCCAAAGCCAGCCAACGTTTATAATAGCTTCATTCTGTTTTCTTTTCTTCTTTTTTTTTTTCTTTTCTTTTATTTTCTTTTCTTTTATTGTATTTTATTTTATTTTATCTTCTTTTTAACGTAATCACTTGAAATTGCCGTCGCTCATTTTCTCTCAAAGTGAGTGAGTGTGACATCTTGAAAAGTAAAAAAGAAAAAGAGAAAGGAAAACAAGAAGAAGAAGAAGAAGAAGAAGAAGAAGAAGAAGAAGTAGAAAAGGTAAACAAAATACAAACATGGAAAAATAAAAGCAGCTAAGCGCTCCTTCGTCCTTGTAATCCAATCTTCGCTATCAGCAGAAAAGCGCGTTGCAGTTGTTCCTCCTTTTCTATATTTTTCTTATATGTCTTCATTTATTTATTTATTTATTTATTTATTTCTTTTTTTCTCTCTTTTTTTTCTTTTTTTTTTTTTTTTTAGAATCTTGTGAAGCGAAATATAGAAGTGACGAAGTTGCAAGTCGAAAATATTGAAGAGGTTGGCCGAAGAACTTTGATCATTCGTCTGACGAACGACGATAATCTTCGGCTCGCATAACGTCCTTCGTATGTTCCGCTAAACGAGTTCCAAAAATATATGTGCGTATGCGTGTGCGTGTGCGTGTGCGTGTGTGTATACAACAAACAACGAAAGCAATGTACACATTGTTTATAAAAACAAAATCATTAATATTTATTTGATCAGTATTTTTATTAATTAATGATAAAATATTTTGTCGATATATATATATATATATATATATATATATATATATATATATATATATAAATCGATGTAATAATATGTCCAATCTATGAAAATATTAAAAAATACTGAACGAATAAATAAATAGCAGATTATTAAAATCTGTCGACTCGATCACAGAATTTCTTTTTCTTTTTTTTTTTTTTTTTTATTATTATTTACATATATATATATATATTTGTTAGTATATTTAGAATTAAACAATATATAGTTCGTTATTAAAGTGAATGAAGCGATCGAATAGACGACAATTGGCAAAAAATAATTTTAAAAAGAGACGAAATTAAAAAGAAGAGATTAAAAATTAAATAAATAAATATATAATAAACGTGTATGTATATATATTTATATATACATATTACATATATAACAGAAAACACAAAACGAGTACATATGTGTTATTTTACCTTCGGGAATTGGACAGGTCGTAGAACATTGCGAGGAATTGGTTGATCGGACGTTTTATTACTTTTTGCGGCTTTTTACGGCCGAGCTTTTTCATGGCAGTGTAGTAGTGTTTTTGACTCTCGGTCAAAAACATTTCTAGCACGCCACCTTCGTACTGAAATGAAGAAAAAGATACGTGTACTTGATTAAATTAAAACCATCTTGAATATTCATCTTATACCATTAAAGAGAACTATCTATACATCTATTTATACATATACATATATATATATACATACACACATATATACATACAATATATATATATATATATATTTGTATATAATTCATTAAACATGTATATATGTATATATGTATATAAAATATAAAAGAAATGAATAACCATTTAGTACTTTTCAAAAATTAATTAGAGACCTTGCGAGTCTATAGAAATTGTATGTATATTGAAAAGAAAGAGATAGAAAGAGAGAGAGAGAAAGAGATAGAAAAAAAAAATATAAAAACAATAACACAATCTTACCTTCTTTTTTAACATGTTGAAATTATCTATAATAACTCCTATGAATAGATTCAATGTGAAGAAGGAGCCGCAAACGATGAATATTACGAAATAAAGGTAAGCGTAAAGATTAGCTTCCCTTTGGGGTTGTAGGTCGACACCCCTTGCATCAACGGCATCCTCCATTACTTCCATCCAACCTTCGAACGTTGCCACTTGAAAGAGTGCCAAGTAAGCTATACCAACGTGGTCGAATGTAATCTTACTATTCTCCCATGAATAATTTTTATTCAGACAGTCGTCCTTTGTATTTACTATCTAAAAATATAAAATAAACAAAAAAAAATATATATATAACAAATATAAATAATAAATAATAATAATGAATGCGTTTCTCGAATATTACATCGAATGTCATCGGAATTTCGTTGAATTCGTTTATCAAAAAAGGAGATGTAAAAGAATGAGAAAAGGTTCGTCGTTATACTTACCGATATGTCCAATAATTCTCCATACTCGTCGACGCATTTGAAGAATTTACCGCCAAAAAATTGGACGCCCATTATCGAAAATATAAGCCAGAACACGAGACAGACGAGGAGCACGTTGAATATACTAGGTATCGCATACATCAACGCGTTCACTACGATCTATATACAATGTTGAAAAATATAACGATTAATTCTTTTTTTTTTTTTTTTATTTTGTGTGTAGGTGTTTGTGTGTGTGTTTTTTTTCCATTTATCTTTTTTTTTTTTTTTTTTTTTTTTAATTCGTTATGATTAACACAAAAATTAGAATAGAATGAATGCGATCGTAATTTTTATCTATAATATTGTATTATATAAATTTAAATTGTATGACTGATATAAGTAATATATAATAAATATGTTTAATCTATTGTATTTAAATAAATGAATTAAGATAGGATTGTTTTTTTTTTTTTTTTTTTTTTTTTATAATAGAATCGATAAAAGTGACTGTATTATATTTTGTTAAGATATTCAATTTAAAGAAAAGAAAAAAAGAAAATATTATGTGATACATATATATGTATGTAGTAAGTTTTTTTTTATTAGAATTGAAGATTTGTTATACCTACTTATGTAAATTTTGGAAATATTTTATATGTTAGTAAACAATATCGTGTAATTTTTTTTTTTTGCATTACATTATATCTTATATAATATGTATAGTGACTCTTTTATATTATATTTTTATATATACTATTTATATTATATTATACTAAATTTTAATATGATAACTTTTGAAATATTTCGATATCCTTATAAGATATAATATCCTTTAAAAAATATATATATATATATATTTATTATAAAATCCGATAAATATTTATAATATCGTAATTAACTGTACTGTTGGGTTAAAATCAATGTGTGATTAAATAAAAACAAAATTTTCAATTTAAATATACCAATGTAATTAATATTGCATACATGCATACATAAATAAATATATATATATAATATAATATATATATATACATATATATAATAAATACATATTATATTGTATAATTGATCAACCCAATAAGTATAGTTATTCAATTAATCGATCGTTCAAATATATTTAAATTTAAACAAGTTAAACATCACTCTCGAATAGATAAGCAACACGTACCCTCATGCCTTGCCATCTTGATATCGCTCTTAAAGGCCTCAGTGCTCTTAGCGTTCTCAACGAGCGTAGTACCTTTAGATTTTCATTTTCTTCTATCAAAAGACTAAACATGGATACCTGTTGAAAGAAGAAACCTCGTGTGGTAAATCGTTACCAAAAGGAAAAAGAAAATTTTTCTCCCTGTTTTTCTTTTTTATGATTTTTCTTTTTATCCTTTGATTTCTTTTATTTATTTATTTCTTTTTTAAATTCATTCTTCGACTCCTCTCAAAAATAATATTTCTGTCATGCTAACACGCAAATCGAACATTTTCAACGCAATTTCTTTTTTCATCCCTCGCGAAATAACGCGACGAGATATTTTTCAGGGGAAAAAAAAAAAAAAAAAAATTAGAAAACAAAAAGCGAAAGAGTTAATCAACGAATGAATACGTGAAATTTATTATTTACAAACGAATCGAAGAAGAAAATAAAGAGAAAAAGAAATAAATGAAAAAAAAAAATTTTTGTATATATCTTATAATCATATTTACACGGAAGATGAGCCAAAAGTAAGTCCTTAAGTGGTATCCTTAAGAATTTTCTCTTAATTAAAAAAAAAAATAAATAATAAATAAATAAATAAAGAAGAAATAAATCAATTAGCGCCCTTAAAAAAAAAAACCTTTTCGAGCTCGTAGCGGTCAGACTTGAGCGATTTTATAAAAACTCATGAAAAGAAAAAAAGGAAAAAAAAAATGTTATCGTAAAAATTGACTATTGAAAAAAAAAATTAATTATCGAAAGAAACATGATCGATCGATTTCCATAAATCTCTTAGAAAATTTTCGACCCGCTTAAGAACTTTTGACCCACCGTATATAATCCTTTTCTACGAGTGCAATCGTCGAATTAGCGCAGTGATATATATCTTTTTTTATTTTTTTTTTTTTTTATTTTTTTTTTTTAATAAATCGATCTTAATATTAATACTATTTTTACCATCATCATCATCATCATCATCATCATCATTATCATCATTATTACTATTATTATTACTATTATTAAATATATATCTCATAAGAAGAAAAAAGCAAACATTTAGCTTATAATTAAAATTTTTAACAAATGTTGAAAGAGCTCAAATTTGCAAAGCCCATGAAAAACGTGTTATTTTCCTTTTTCTTTTATTTCTATTCCATCTCCACCCACTCAGCCCTCAAGGAAAGCAATCTTTAAAACACGAAAGGCAATTGCACATATCATTGCATATATTACCAGAGATCTTCGAATGAATGTAAATAATGTAAAAAGCCATGGAGTATTTGTATCCATGTGAAGCGAACACTTGTGTATACGAATAACGTTTAAATCAATAACGACGAATATATATATATATATATATATATATATATATATATATAACAGAAAGAGGAACATTGCCATGCATATGTAACATGCACTTTGTTGATCTATCAAAATTGAAATGAGAAAGGGAGAGAGAGGGAGGGAGTAATAACAAAGGAAGAATTTAAAAAAAAAAAAAAATTGAAATGGAAAAAAAAATTAATTATTTTTTAATAATGTGTACGAGAAAAAAAAAACGTAATAGTTTAACGTACCTGTATCCACGAGGCGACACATAAAACACACAGAAAAGAGAACACCGAAACAACGTTTCAAATAGGTTAGCCTGTTTAGAATCTCTTTTGTCCTTTTTTTATATTTTTTTTTTATTTTTTATTTTTTTTTTTAATTAATTATTATTACTATTATTCTTTCGTCGATCAATGCATATATACACATACACACACATCCACACATATATATATGTGTGTGTGTGTGTATACGTATGTATACGTATTATATATACCTATTATAGGGTATTACAGAGACAAAATAGGATAAAATATATGAATTAAATAAGCAAACAATTAATCGAAGAATAAAAAACATCGATCGCTCTAACCATGAAAAAGTAATGAGTCATGCCACAGCGACACAAGCTCATTTATGCGCGTTCCAGCTATTTTTTCTTGTTTTCTTTCTTTCCATATTTCTTTTCTTTTTCTTTTTTTTTTTTTGTGCACGCACATATACATATATATATATATATATATATATATATATATATATATATATAATATACATACATAAATGCGTGTGCGCCTAAGCGCCCAAGCGTGCGTGTACAAATAGTATAAAAATACACACACACACATACACGCACACACATATATATATATATGTATGTATAAAAAGTCTCTTTGGCGTAAGCTTTAAAAAAAAAAATAAATAAAGAAAGAAAGAAATGCAAAAAAAAAAAAAAAAAAAAAAACGATTACCAAAGATAGAGAAAGAGGGAGAGAGAAAAAAAGAAGAAAGAAAGTCTCCCCGAAATATCTATATCGTATTTCTATCGTATTTCTATCGTTTACTTACGAAAACTATTATAAAATCCAGGATCGTCCAGAAACTGGTGAAGTATTTACAAAATCCTAATGCCAACCACTTTAAAAGCATCTCGATGCTGAATAAAGCGCAGAAAGCTAGATTGGTCCAATAAAGGATTTTCTTCAGGAATGGATTGTCATCCAAATATATATCTTCGAAGCAAAGTGTAATCGAGGATGCAAATATCAATACTAAGATCATCCATTCGAAGGCAGGTGTGTCGACCACAGAAAGTACAACCGTACGTATTCTTATCCACTTTCTTCCTATGTCGGTTACTAAGCAACGATTGATACAGCTACATCTGCAAGAAAAAAGAAAAGAAAAAATAAAAAAAAAAAGAAAAAAAATTATTATCGTACGTGCTGCACGTATACATATACGTAACGAACCCGCATGTTCGTTGATTCTTTACAAAAATACAGGGTGAGCAATTTATTATCCATCCGGGAACCATACGATCTTCGTCGATTAACAACTATTTGCTTGGATGGTTTTTTTTTTTTTTTTTTTTTTTTTTTTTTGGAGAAGGAGGATAGATAGAACCAGATTTTCATCCGACATTTAATCGAACAAGCGAGTAAGAGATAATAAAAGGTCGCGGGTGAGTCAGCGATATTTTTTTATATACTCCGTGGCCAACCCTACTTTGTAACATATTCGTTGCATTTTTCAAAAGAAACGAAAAATCAAATACCATCTCTAGTGGTATCGCGGTTTTGTATATGCGTGTGTGTTTGCGCGTATACATACATATATATATATATATATATATATATATATATATGTATGTATGTATTCTGTTTTTGATTCATCCGATATAATTGACGACACACACAAATAGCAACTAGTGAGTAATTGGACCAATTGACCGATCAATGATCATCCGCAGCGAATGCGTTGACGTTAAATGGAAGGATAAGAAATTAGCCGAAAAAATGAATTGTACAACGAAACAGAGAGACAGATATATATGTATGTACGTAATAATCAATTATAAGTTAATAAAAGTCCCTTAATAATACTTACTTTTGATAACAATGTTGGGGAAAACAATCCTGAGGTTCCTTCGGCTCTTTATTACGTCCAAACATAGGAAAGGAGCCCATTCCGTCAATGTATCTACCCTTGCTATCTCTTCTACCACCAACGGTCAATTCGTCGACGTAACTGACCAATGCGTGCCAAGGTCGTTTCTCTATTCTTTCTTCTCTACGTACCGGTTGAGAGGATGATTTTTCTTCCGGTAACATAGCAACTTCCTCGTCCGTTTTACCAGGATCCTTCAATACTTCCATTTCTATACTTTCCTCAACGTTCGTTTCATTGGTCTCGTCCTTCTCGATTATCCTTTTATTTTCTTTAACAGTTTCTTGACTGCTCTGACTGTAAGTGGTCAAAGTAGCTTGACGATATATCGGTTCGTAAGTGAATACAGGTTGATTCAAACTCTCCTGATAGGATCTGTTGTAAATATTGTCTTTTGGTAGGCTCAACACCGTCTCTTGTATAGCATATTTCTCTTTATCGGACTTGTCCATAACTTCGCGAACTATCTGCTCCAATCTCATGTTCTTCTCGTTCTCCGAATTTTCCTTACGATATTTTTTCTTTTTAACGATCGAACGTATCCGATCGAACGATCTCGCCAACTTTGAATCCTCCCCAACTTCTTCCTTCTTTTGCTTCAATTCCTCCGAATTGAAGCTGTTGAGTAACAAGGCCAAGAACAAATTGAGTACCATGAAATTGCCCATAACCAAGGCTGGTAAAAATATGGCGAAACAGGTACCAGGACCGTCCTCCTTTTCCGCACGCATACAATCCCACAATGGCTCGATCCATTCGCCGCACAATATACGAAATATCATCATGAACGAATGAAAGAAATCGTTGAAGTTCCAACGTGGCACAGGATCCGGATAAAACTTGTCCAAGGTATAATCCTTGCTGAACAATTGCATCCCTATCACCGCGAATATATATATCACGATAACAAGGACAAACGTTAGATTACCCAAAGCTCCGATCGTTGAAATTATTATACTTAATAGGACCTTCATCGTTGTCCATGACTGTGCCAATTTCAATACCCTCAACAATCTTAAACCTCTTATCACTGATAAACCATCGACCAATTCGAAGGTCAAATCGATCAACGAGGCTGATACTATGATCAAATCGAAATTGTTCCAACCGTTGTTGAAGAAATCTTTGCTAAGTGCTAATAATTTTAAAAAGCATTCGAACGTGAAGATACTCGTGAACACTTTGTTCCCAATGTTCAATGCCTGTCTTATTGACTCGCTCATTCCGTGATGTTCCATCGCAAGAAAACCAGTGTTCAATACGATACACAGGGTGATCATCAATTCGAACAACGGATCTCTTACGACCTATAACAAGAAATTAAAAAATATGGGGATTTGTTTTCTCTTTTATTTATTCGTGTTTATTGTTGTTGTCGTGGTTGTTGTTGATCTTTTTTTTTTTTTTTTTTTTTTATTCGACGACTCATCGATAAAACGTTTCCCTACAATATTTTTTTCGTTCTTTAAATACGTAGCGTGTGTGTGTGTGTGTGTGTGTACGTGTGCGTGACATTTTTTTTTTTATTTTTACCTTATAAAGACAATTTTGAAAACGTAACCATCCCTCGTAGTCTACGCAACATTGAATACACCTCTCGCAGTTTCTATCTGGAAGATCGTCTGTAAAAAGTAACAGTATATATACAAATGTGTGTGTTTGTGTGTGTGTGTGTGTGTGTGTATGGGGATCGATCAATAAGTAATGTCGGAATTTTTAATACAGATGGTTGAATCAAAACTCCCTAAGTGATATTAAAAAAAGCAAAAAAAAAAAAA
Source organism: Vespula pensylvanica (assembly GCF_014466175.1). Lineage (NCBI taxonomy): Eukaryota > Metazoa > Arthropoda > Insecta > Hymenoptera > Vespidae > Vespula > Vespula pensylvanica. The sequence goes on from NC_057686.1 coordinate 1,463,486, forward strand.
AAGGGAAAATCAATTACGCTTTTCTGAGAATTTTTCCTACGTATATATGAACTTCCTATATACGTAGAAGCTTAAATTAGTTTGTTATATTTATTCTTTTTTTTTTTCAGATCATAAAAAAGTTCCTGGACTTAAGATTTCAGGCTCTGAAAACAAAAAACAAAGCCAAAAAAAAAAACAGAGAGAAGAAGAAAAAGAAATTTAGAGTAAAAAGTCTCGTAAAAGAGTAATTGATTTTTAAAACCATTTAGTGACTTTTGAGCCAATCTAGGAACTTTGGAAAAAATTCTGTATTAAAAATGTCGACGTTATACAACTCGATATATAATTTAAATGATGAAATATTCTATTTTAAGCATTCGTACTACGAAATCTCTGTGAAATTATATTTAACTAATATAACAAATTAGTGCAAAATTATTTTATTAAAAAATTATTTTCCCAGTGTGTGTGTGTGTCTGTGTGTACAGAAATGTATACATGTATAGAAAATATTCGATAAAACACTTTGCGTGTAAAAATAAAAATCGGTTAAAAATTTCGTTCGCATCATAAAATAGATCAATACGAAATTATTTTTATTTAAAAAATTATTTTCAACATATTTGTATATGAACCTATGTATATACACGTGAGTGAAAAAAACACGAGTATTTCAAAAAAATCCAGGACATCCTATTTAAAAAGATAAAATAAATTTGGCTTTTGAAGAAAATCCTTTCTCTCTCTCTCTCTCTCTCTCTCTCTCTTTCTCTCTCTCTCTCTCTCTCTCTCTTTGTCCGTCTCTAGGTAAACTCGTATATATCATATGCTTAATCTTTGTCCCTTTTTTTGTGTAGAAAAATAATGCAGGTATATAAAAAAATAAATTATAATAGAACGGATTAAAAAAGAAATGACCATACGTTTGTCTAAACTTAAAACTTATTTCAAAAAAAAGTACAAAAGAAAACAAAAAAATAATACCAAATAACTACACCTAACAAGATAAATTATTGTTGGGACTTTGAATAAGATTCTATCTTAAAATTACATAAATATATCATATTTTTAATTCACATATTCTTTCTGTGTGTGTGCGTGCGTATATATATATATATATATATATATATATTTAATTATAGTGCCAAGGATTAAAAATAGATTTGAAATTTATTTTTCCAAAATATCAGACATGTCCACGTAAAAAGAAAGAAAAAAAGAAAAAAGAAAAAGAAAAATGAACGTAACCTTGAGTAAAATCCTACAAAAAACTGCATATATTCCAATTTTAAATCCATCAGTCTCTTTTTTACATGCATATATTATAATATAATGTAGAAAAATAATTATATCTACAAACGAAAAAAAAATAATAAATAGAGTATAGTGCTTGGAGCATAGAAAATAAAAAATATATATATATATATATATATACAATAGATAAATAAATCTTACTTAAAATATTATATACATACATAAAATTAATAATTATATATTGTAATTTAATGTTTATCTTTGTAATTATTAATTATATATTATATAATTATAATAAATAATAATTACATAATTTTGTATATATATATATATAAAATGCATAAATAAATCTTACCTAAAACTACAATATGCGACAGGTACTCTGGAGGCAGCGCGTACATATGTTTCTTCGTTTTGACGCCATTGCACTTGAGAACTCTGATTTCTCGACTACTCGTTTTAACGGAAACGGTAACAGGTGCTGGTTGACAATCGGTACAAGAAGTGACTTCTATTTTAGTTTCCTCATCCCCTTGATCCTCTTCTTGATCCTGATCCTGATTCTTATCCTTATCCTTATCCTGACGTTCTACCCTATGTTCTCTTTGGTGATGTTCACGTTTCTCGTGTTCCTCGGCGGACGTAACGTCGTCCCCATCGTGATCATCAACAACACCGGAATCATCCAACGATGATTGTTGATTACTGTTGTTACTTGCCTGTCTCGAATGTAACATACCACGATTCGGTGCTAACCTATGAACTGTACTCGCTTCCGGTGGCCTTGGTGTTACATTTTGTAATGGAAGATGCGACGGCCTGACGTTCGAGTGTCTTGGACTTGGGCTTGGACTTGGTGTAACTGACCTGTAGTACAATTATAACATCCCTTGTGTCGTTTTGTTTCAAAGAAAAATAAATAAAAAAGAGATGAAGAGATAAACTATCTCTCTCGTTCGTTTGATAGGAACGATAGAAAAGGAGAAATAAAGAATAAAAAGATATAAGGACTCTATGAAATTAATCGTTTTTTTCTCCCCTTTTTATTTATTCTTTTTTAATGCGGAAAAGTGTGTGTGTGTGTTAACTGTGTGTTCTGAAATAGTAAAAAAAAAAGAAAAAAAAGAAGTAGATTGGTATTCGATCGGTATGTACATGTACATGTATGTATATTTTTATGTATGTATGTATGTATGTATGTATGTATGTATGTATATATATATATACACATAAACGATGAAAACCTGCTACGTGCGCCACCATTTTTCTCTTGGCCCGCCGAACTCCTACCGCGTTTTCTTCTTCTCGTCTTCTTTCTCGTGTAACTGCTTAATAATACACCCTTCCTTGCGTCTATCTTTTTTTGCTTCTCCTTAGTGAGGGTCTTAATGTTGATTTTCGTCGGGTCGAAACTAAACGTCGAGTCCTCACGATGGTCGGTTAAATCCTTCCTTCGTTCCTAAAAAATCAAAGAGGGTAAAAATGTTTTCTTTTCGTTTCTTTCTTTCTTTCTTTCTTCTTCTTCTTCTTCTTCTTCTTCTTCTTCTTCTTTTTCTTTTCTTTTTCTTTTTTTTTTTTTTTTTAATTTCTTTTTCTATTTTTCTATTTTTTTTTTTTAACATTCTTCTTGCCACAGACGTAACCACCATTTGATTTTATTTTAATGCATCAAATCGTTGATCGTTGGAAATAATCGTTTGTTTTATTTATTTATTTATTTATTTTTTTCTTTATTTTTTCTTTTTTTTAATCTTTTTATTCGTTCATTTAATTTTTGTCCTTTTATGTTCTCTTTAATCTTCTTTCGATTTTTTAACGGAGAAAAAAAAGTAAAAGTAAAAAGAAGATGGAAATATAGTATATAATTAAAAATTGATTTTGTTAGGAAGATATTTATATCGGCTTTTTTTCTTTTCTCTTAAATCTTCTTTCGATTTTTTAATGGAGGAAAAAGAAATAAAAAGAGAAAGAAGAAGGAAATATAATGCATAATTAAATTGATTTTGTTAGGAAGGTATTTATATCGTATTCTTCTTTTATTTATTTATTATTTTTTTTTTTTTTTTGCCTCTTTATTTTCTCTTAAATCTTCTTTCGATTTTTTAACGGAGGGAAGAAATATAAAAGGAAAAAGATGATGGAAATATAATATATAATTAAATTGATTTTGTTAAAAAGTTGTTTATATCATATTAAAATTGTAAGAAAAGAAAAAAAATATTGTAATATAATATTCGATGATTTACCTCGTTCGTAATTTCAGCTTCCTCCTCGTAACTCAGTGCCACGACAGCTAACATCAAATTGATTAGGTAAAATGAACCAAAAAACACGACCACCGTGAAGAACGAGACGCTAATAGGTCCGCACGCCGACAATACCTGTTTGTTAATTAATACAATTTATTTTTAATGAATTATTTGTTCCGATGCAAAATGTTGGTTTTCTGTACTCTTTGAGAACTCCATATCATCCAATTTATATTTTTCAATTTAGAGATGACTTTTTAAAAATGTCCAACTTATTTTCAATATAACTTAGTATATTTATGAGGTTAATATGTCATAAAAAAATATTTTATATAATTTGTAAAATAAATAATATAACTGTACTGCAGTACTACGCTATAAATTTTGTAAATATTATTAGTACATCGTAATAATAATAATAATATTTATATATATATATATAAAATATGAAAATATATCTTTTTTGGTGAAAAGAATCATGAAGGATGAAATTCAAAAAATTACTGCGACACGCCGCAAAGATTGAGGATGAAACAAAAAAAAAATTAAAAAAATAATAATATTAACAACAATAATAATAAAGAAATAAAAAAAAAAAGTAGATCTCGTTATAGGGAGATATAACAAGGTTTGAAATATTAAAATAATTTTCGATCCAATATAACTCGGTGCAATATTTTTGTACTACTGTTATAAAAAAAAATATTTAATACATTACATACCGCAACATAATTCTAACGTAAGTAGTACAAACGGTATACAAATATACTAACAATATTATTATTTTTTTCTTTCTTTCTTTCTTTTTTACAAGAAGTATAAGAAAAAAAAAAATTGCTACTAATCATAAGCGAAAGTATTAAATTTCGTATGTAAATAAATTATAAAAATATAAGTATCACCTTTTTTGATCGAATGAATATCATGAGGGATCAAAGTGATAACTTGAAAGAAAAACTTACCACGACACTTTCCAAGAATTGAGGGTGATTATGATGAGAAAAAAAAAATTAAAGAAAAGGATATAAAATAAAATGAAAAAAAAAAAAAAAAAGAATAATCAAACAAAAAAGGAAAAAAAAAAAAAGATCAACAAAGAAAGACCTTGTTATAGACGTCCTCCCAATAATCCAACGTAATCAGCTGGAACGTGGTTAGCATGGACCACAAGAAGTTATCGAAGTTGGTGTAACCGTGGTTTGGATTCGGGCCAACGCAAAGGCAGGTGTAGCTCTCGTTACAGTGTCTGCAATTAGACGATCTATAGATCTAAGTCCGTTCCTCGGACTACGAATAGTTCGACTAGTCGAGAAAATTGTTTACTAAATATATTACTACTATAGACGGATAACGTTGGAACGGGGGTTGAAATTATGCGAATTCAGTTAACAACTTGCACCAAGTTTTTATTTTATTTTATTCCTTCAATTTCGAATTAACTTTATGTTACCTTTCTCGTACGACCGAGATGATTATAATAATACTATTTCGTAAATGTGTAGACAAAAAAAAAAAAAAAACAGGAAAAGAAATAAATAGATAAAGTGTATTGAAAATAAAATTTATATACATGTATATATTAGAGAAGGTTCGTATACTTTATTTTCAAAAAAAAAAAAAAAGAAAAAAAAATGAAAGAAAGAAATATATATATATATATATAATTGCAAAATATAATTGTAAAAAAATATATATATATAATATGTAATTTTTATTTTCCAAAAAAAAAAAAAAGAAGATAATATTATATAGAATTAATATAGTAATATAGTAGTAACATATAATAATAAAACAATATTCTATTAGTAAATACTATAGTAAAAAATAGTATACTATAGTACATTATTATTAGCATAACACTAAATTACTAGTAATATACTACTCACCACAATAAAATATTATAATATACTGTGAAACATTATTGTTAACATTATTAATAAAATAATTATAGTTAACTTACATCACCACTAACAAATAATACTTCAAGAAAAATTACTGTAACTTATATTATACCAATACGTTACTAATAATATACTATAGTATACTAATATACATTACATAGATACGTATCTATTGAAAATAAAGTATGAAACTTCTCTCTCTCTCTTTTTTTTTGTTCTTCTTCTTTTTTTTCTTTTTCTTTCTTTTTTTTTTTTTTTTTTTTTTTTTTTTTTTTTTTTTTTTTACTGTAACCCTTTTCGAACAAAAAATAGCATACGGAGGAAGGACTATCTTTTTTTATGAGGAGAAAAATCCAACGTTCAGAGGATTATAGTAACCCCTCCACCCCTTCTTCTTTCTCTCTCTCTCTCTCTCTCTCCGTCACGTCCCATCATGTCCTTGATCCAAAAGATCGAAAAATGACTGTGCTCGTCTTGTAAAAGTCGATGGAAAGCCAACGATATCCAACTTATATCTTGTTGGCTTATCTCAAGGGTTTCTTATGATAGGATAAAGACGGAAATACACTAACCTGGCGCCGGTTACATTGCCGCAGATGATTGGCTCTTCGTACTCGTTGAAAGCCCAATTGGACGAGTTCCAAGTCCACCTGTTGGGGATGATACGAAAAATTCTTTTAAGGGCTTTTGCCGAACTAGCAAACCATTTTTAACTTAAGAGATCTGACCATCGGACGATCTAACAGTTTTCGTAAGATAATTTAATAGTTTAGAAAAGATATTCGTTTAGAAAGATATCGTTCTCTCTCACTCTCTCATTCTTTCTCATTTTATTTATCCCTAAAATATTAAATTTCTATTTTCATTGTTTTACTACTTACTCGAATATCTTTTATCACAATGGTAAAGTATTTTTTTTGTAAAATAAATAATTACAGTTAACAGGGTTTAATAAGCGTCTATACGAATATTTTCGATCATTATTTTTAATGACATGTTATATACGTAATATTATTTGTCAATTCAAATGATTGTTGACAGGGTTACTGTTTATTATAAATATTGATCGATCATTTGTAGAATATATTAAAAAATTGTTATATTTAATTGACTGATCGTGTCATTTCTTTCTTTTTTCTTTTTCTTCTTTTTGTGTGTTTTTTTTTTTCTTTTTTTTTTTTTTTTTTTTTTTTTTTTTTTTTTTTTTTTTTTTTCTTTTAAATCTGTATAATAGTGATCGCCTTTATATATTATCCATTGATACGTTTTATTTATATAATACTGACCTAATATATTTACTCGAAGTATCGATTAGGAAATTTTTTTTCCAAATATCGAACCAACGAAATAGCAGTCGTAATTAGTGCCACGCTATTTATAGATAAAATGCGTAATATTATCGAGTTATCGAACATTCGATATTACCGTTCTATCTAATCGATACGCTCATGGAAGAAAATTTAATACATCAAAGTGATTCTCTCGATGTCAGAAAGATAATTGAATTTGTGGTTACATGGCTTTTATTTAATTCGTGATAACAAGAATGTTATTAATCAAGAATGACATATGTATTTATATATTTATCTTGCTGCTATATATATATATATATATATATATATATACAGATGTAGATAATATTAAAAGTTTCTAAATGATTTAAAAAATCAATTTTATCCATTTTCGAGAATCTTTGTCGCCTGTAATATTTTTGTAATTCTTTCAATTTGTAAAATTACAAACCTAGAAACTTTTGACCTTAACACATACATACACACACACACATACACATAGTTGGTATATTCGATAAATAAGTCCAAGTTTCATCGCTTTGTTCTTGTTGTTGTGGTACCATGTGAGTAAATTAATAGTTTCACAGCTTGGCCACTTAACCAAAGGTTGTACGTACATGCAAACACATGTACACATATATAATATATATGTGTGTATGCGTGTGTATATAGATCAAGGAGAATGGCTATCGTTAATGAATTTCTAAGGGTCGGTTTTGTTCAAAGTAACTGGATGTAGCTTCGTAACAGAGATTAGAAGACTACGTTTACTAGGTAAATATCCTTACGTTAGGAATAATCTATAAACAGGTTGAGAACATGTTAGATGTAGATACTAGTTGACCTAATATTGAGAAATGAATATACTTTGAGAACTGAATTGTTTCCTAATGTTAACGATAAATCTTATGATGATTTCATATAGCTGTAGAAGAAAAAAATATATATGTAATAATAAGTATATATAAATTATTTATTAATATATATATATATATAATTAAAAAAATTTTCACCACAACCTTTTTGATATAGATATATAAAAAAAAGAAGAAAAAAAATATATACAATAATTAAAAGTATGTACAATAATTATCACATTGAGTGACGTTAAGATTAATAAAGATGATTGTGTTATACAAACGAATGGACGAATTCAATTTTAATTGTATATATATATATATATTGAATAATAATTTGAATTTGAAAATCAATCGATATTATTGATCAAATTTTTCTTTCGATTATTTTTTCTTAACACCCTTCTTTTATGTTTAAATTCCTCTTTAAAACATTAGAACACTTTAGTCGAAGATAATATATATTTTTCTTTTTCTTTTCTTCTTATATAATATAATATTATAATATTGTAATATTAAAATAATAATTAAGAAAACTTACTCGATCCAATCGATCTGGGTGGTGTTCGGTTCTTGATGCTTCACGCATTTGTTCCTAAGTTCACCCATGTAAACTTGCAGAGCGAATAGGGCAAAAACCATCAAGCAGAAGATCGTTAGTGTCATTACCTCGGCTAGTTGCTTGAAGCTGTGCAAGAGCGCGTTAATAATAGTCTTTAAGCCTGTAACATAAAATATAATAATAAAATTATCCTAGTATTAAATTTTAATATCCTATATACATCACACTTTTACATACATACATACAATACAATACGATACACACATTTACATACATACATACATACATACATTTACATACATACATGCATATATATATATATATAGTCACTGAGTTTTCATTTACCCTTTCACCCCAATAATTATGCCGTCAGTGACACGTTTTGATTAATCGATACGCTTAGAAATACCTTTTGCGATTCAACGAAGGAGGACAAAGAAAAACTGAAGAAGAAAGAGAGAGAGAGAGAGAGAGACGAACGATGCAGCTGAAGAAATAAGAAGAATGAGATTGGGGGTGAGAAGAGGTGGATGATGATCGAGAACTCGATCGAAATTAATCGTTTCATTATAAAGTCAGGATGAAGTATCTAAGAAGACGATGAAAACTTCTTCAAACTGCATTCTTTCTCTCTCTCTCTCTCTCTCTCTCTCTCTCTCTCTCTCTCTTTTTCTTTCGTTCGTTTTATCTCTTTTTCAATTCAGTGAAGACGATATTTCATTATTTGCACGATAATCGTTATTTGTACGAAATCCAATATGGGGTATTTCTTAAAGAACGTTAATAATCTATAGATAATAATTAACTATGGGATCACTGTGTGTATTGAGTGTGTAAGATACGTAGACATGATGAAAGAATGGTTTTTGAAAGGGATGTTTCTTGAAGGGGATGAAAAAAGAAAAAAATCGATTATTATATCCCTCGACGTTGATCTTTTTTTTTTTTATTTTTTTTTTTTTTTTAGGAATTATTTTGTTCTTGTTTCCTTCTTCTTTCCTTAGATTAATTTTCTTTCTAATGTTACGAGCTTTATACGAATATTTTTTTCCTACAATCTTTGAGATCGGGAAAAAGTAAAATAGAAAAAATTTATGCTCGTATGTCTCTACATAATAACGATTTAAAAATTAATTTACAAAAGAAAAACACTTAGCCATTATCTATCGTTTATAATTCGATCAAGAAAGTAAATAAATTAATAAATTAATAAATAAATAGATATATATATATATATAAAGTGTAATTCATTTTTTTATAATCGTTTAAAAATTTGTATTCCAGCAAATTTGTATATACGTACTTAAATACAATTTCATTTATAATACCTATAATCCAATTAAAAATCTTTACGTACACACACATATACACACATATATACATTAAAGAAATTATGTTTGTGAAACGACTTTTGATTCGACACTTTGAAAACGAATTAGATATATATTTACATATATACATATATACGCACATATATATATATATATATATATATATATATCGTTGAATTTGCATAAGAAAAAAAAAAGAAAAAAGAAGAAGAAGAAGAAGAAAAATATTTCTCGAAGAGTTATAACGAGTATCTTTTTTAGAAAAAAAAAAAAAAAAAACGATACTATCGATTCAACGATCTAACGTAAGCGAGAGAAGAGGAAGAGTGAGTAGGTGAATGGGTGGGTGGGTGGGTGGATGGGTGGATGGTTGGTTGGTCGAGGCTACAACGTTCATCCCGAGTGTTCGTTATAAAGTTTCCACTTGAAAAACACGAGTCGTTAGTAGGTATTCATTGAACGACTACTTTAAAGTCGACACCAAGATGAAATCGTGCACGAGTGGCCACTGTACACTACTTCTGATCCATTGTTCCTCAAAATAGTACTATATCGGGACAAGCGTATAAGCCTTTAAGAATCGTGTTCCTTAAAATATATTATAAGATACGATCTGTTGACTAGCCAAGTTAACCGGTTAACTAGTCAGCTGATCGACTAACTAACTGACTATCTAACCAGTTAACAACAACGATGTATCTCTTTAACTAAGTATATCATTACATTTCGAATTAATTTTAACGCTTTCACCAATCCAGTATTTCAATAATTTTCAACGGTAATTTATCTTTTGCGATAATCGAAATGAATGCTTAAGAAAGAAAAAAAGAGAAAGAGAGAGAGACAGAGAGAGAGAGAGACAGAGAGAGAGAGAGAGAGAGAGAGAGATCGATTATATCAGTTCTTTATACGGCTATTTAAACTTATTAACTTATAGAAACGTTCGAGCTTGTTGCAAGTACCTCAATGATTTATAAAACTAACATTTAATTTCTTTCTAGTTTCCTTCTTCCTATTCTCATTTTCTTTTTCTTACGACTTCTTCGTGCTGCACGTGATCGGATAATTACGTTTCGCTTGAGAAGAGAAAAGAGAAATAAATGAAGCAACAAATAAAAAGAATTACCTATTTATTTAAGAGATCTTAATGAACGAACGATTAGAATTAAAAAAGCAAAAAAGAAAAGAAGAAGAAAAAAAGAGAGAGAAAAGCTAATAATCGTGTCTCTACGCGTAAATGTATACGTACTCCCTTCATCTCCCTCTCCCTCTCCCTCTCTCTCTCTCTCTCTCTCTCTCTCTCTCTCT
>NC_057686.1:1474533-1477203 GCF_014466175.1 Vespula pensylvanica
TCTCTCTCTCTCTCTCTCTCTCTCTCTCTCTCTCTCTCTCCCTTTTTTCTTTTTTTTCTTCTTTATCTGCCACATTTTCCGTTTATCGATTCGACGACGACGACGACGACGACGACGACGACGACGACGACGACGACGACGGCGACGAATTTACATCGAAACAAATACGATGGCGTCGAGATTACAGAAGAGACGTAGTAAACCGAGACGGTAGAGATGATGGAAAGTGGGAGGTAAAGGGTGAAGGGTGAAGGGTAGAGACGGAATAAACGATAGAGGTGGAAGGATATAGGGATAAGAGAAGAGGGACGGACGATAGTAATTAACAGGGAGGAGACATTTCGCAGGGATAAGCAAGAAGATTCCGTACTACATTTGCAACTATCACCAACACCAATACCAATACCAATACCAATACCAATACCAATACCAATACCAATACCAACATACAGCAGCAGTAGTAGCAGCAATGCTAATCACTCTACTACTCTATACTCCAATTCCTAACTCTTCACTCCTTCACCCACCCCAAATCGTTTCCTATCTATCTACCACCTTCTCATCATCTTTCATCTCATCCTCATCCTTCTTCTTCTTCTTCATCCTCCTTCTTCTCGTTCTTCATTATTTCTTGTTAAATCGAAGATCGAACGTTTTAGACTCGAATGCGTTCAAAAGACGATTTAAACCTCGTAAATCGCCATTGCGATTTACTTTCGAGAATGAGATCAATATTCGTAGAATGGCTTTGAGAGGGGGGTGAGAAGAAGAACGAGGGGATTAAAGTAGAGGAAATAAAGCTAAATTGCAATGTCAGTAATATGTTATTACTTATGATAAGGGGTATCTATCTTTTTCTATCTTTTGCAGACTCTTTCGAGTGTTCTCTCTCTCTCTCTCTCTCTCTCTCTCTCTCTCTCTCTCTCTCTCTCTCTCTCTATCTATCTATCTATCTATCTGTTTCGTACGTTTCAGACAAGATAGAGCAGTTCATACATATGGTAATACGTAGCGAATGGTATGCCAAGAATAAAAACCGCCTAGGGTGATGCATTTTTTTGCATCCAAATTTCAATGCTCTAGTTTAGAAGGGAGAAATTTATTTTAATTGTACTTTTTCCTTTTTCCTTTTCTCCTTGCTCTTTTCTTCTTTTTGTTATTCCTTCTTCTACATCGAATTATTATTTTTTCCTTCGTTCGTTTTCTTTTTCTTTTTCTTTTTCTTGCGGTTTGTTTCTTTTTTTTTTTTTTTTCTTGTTTCTCCTTTTTTATTTTTGTTGAGAATCGCAATCAATATTCTCAGAAGGCGAATAAAAAGAAAAAAAAGTCAAGACGATTAAGAAACTTTGAACATTTCCGAATTATTTTCATAGCACATTTTCATTTTTTCTTTCCCTGATTCAACGTATCTTCTAATGAATCAACTAAATAATATTGAATACGATAATAAAAAGAAAAGAGAGAGAGAGAGAGAGAGAGAGGGAGAGAGAGAAGAAAATTTATTTAAAAAAAAAAAAGAAGATTAAAAAAGGAATGTAGAGAAAATTGACAAACGATACCCCGATCAATTATATCCAAAAGCACCCTACCCTCATTTCACAAATTCCAATATCTAAATATAAATATTTAAATAAATCACGAAACAGCTTCGTTTTTAAATCGCATGAAGAACACATTTTCGCTATTCGTTTCAGAAAAAGAAAAAAAAAAAAGAAAACAAGAAAGAGAGCACGAAGAAAGAAGAAAGAGAGAAACGATTTGAAAAATAAAATCTCGATCTTCAAAACAATTTCATTATTCACCGTGATATGGTACTCTCGTAACTAACATAAATTATGTTCAATATGACGACGACGACGACGACGACGACGACAACGACAAGAACGAGTTAGGATGAGCGAGAAAGAAAGAGACAGACAGACAGACAGACAGACAGACAGACAGAGAGAAAGAGAGAGAGAGAGAGAGAGAGAGAGAGAGAATGAATGAATGTCACGTGTTAGATGAAGGCACATCTATCAAATGCCAGAACGACTATCTATTTCCCGCGTGTAAACGCGCATTACTTGCACACACGGTGTGATATCACGCATACGTATATACATTCAAACGTAATTGATTGAACATTTGACGTGTCCCCGTAGACCGGAAAGTGTTCACAGAGTAAGAGAGAGAGAGAGAGAGAGAGAGAAAGAGAGGGAGAGAGAAGAAACTTATAGTCCCTTAATGGTTCACCGTCTTTACTGATACGCGACGTGCCGCTAGGGGACGTATATCATTTTGTCGACAACACACATATCGAGTCGAGTACCAAATTAAAATTAAACTGTAGAAAATTGACGCGCGTCATTCTAATACACATGTATGTACATACGTATGTATGTATGTACGTATGCATGTATGTATGTATGTATGTATGTAAGTATGCGATGTGCACATGAGATTACATTATAGAAGATGTAAGGGAAAAAGGAATTAAAAAAAAAAAAAAAAAAATAAAAAAAGAGGGTAAATTTTCCACGAGACTTTGTCTTATCGTCGATTGATTCACTATCGAATGTTAACAATTTTTTTTATGTATACATGTATGTACATATCTTTCCTTTCTTTCTTCTTCTTCTTCATTATTTTAATTTCTAATTTTTTTTCTTTTCTTTTTTTTTTTCTTTT
>NC_057686.1:1477213-1480585 GCF_014466175.1 Vespula pensylvanica
TTTTTCTTTTTTTCTTTTTCTTCTTTTTTTCGATGCAAATCTGTCTCTTTATCTCTCTGTTTCTAAAGAGATTAATTTCTCTGAAGATATTAATTTTTTATTCATACTTCATTGAACTTGATTATATAATATATATATATATATATATATATATATATATATATGTATATGTATATGTATGTATGTATGTGTAATGAATAAGGAATATTCCGTTTAATTGGCTGAAAACGATCGACTTTTACGTCAAATTTCAAGTTAACTTTCTAACAATTATCGAGCCCCTATCAGCAAACTCGAAACACAAATTTAACAACTTTGCTGGAAGTTTTTCCCCCCTCTCTCTCTCTCTCTCTCTCTCTCTCTCTCTCTCTCTTTCCCTTTCATCGATCTTCATCAAACGGCTGTTAGAAAAATATCGAAAATACGATTAAACGGAGATTTACGACGATATTTAATACAATAACGATTTTAATGGTTGGTGGCCCAAGCAAGCACAATAGTTTCATGGAAGTAAAGCAGACCTTTTAAAAGGGATACAACCAAGAAAGAAAAAGAGAAGGAGAATGAGAAAGAATGAGTAAAAAAGAGAGAGAAAGAGTTTTACTCAATGATGTTATTCGACAATAGATGCCATCTCTCTCTCTCTCTCTCTCTCTCTCTCTCTCTCTCTTTCTTACTCGTTCATTTATATTCGAGAGACTTTACGGAACTTCCTTCAAAAGTATGAAAAATAAAAATGAAAAAAAAAGAAAAACAATAAGAGAAGAAGAAGAAAAAAGAAAAAGAAAAAGAAAAATACTGAACAACGGACTATTGGAAGATTTCTAACGAGGCGTTCGTAGTTGCACGTAAACGAATCTTAATTTTCCTCGGGAGAACTTTTGCCACGAGCATTATTTTCTCTTTCTTATTTCTCCTTAACCCTTAACCCCTAACCCCTAATCTCGCCAACCCCTTTATCACGTCGACACCATTAATACCCTTATTACTATACTCTTATTACTAAATCTAGGTGTAATCTCTACCATTTTACCTTTAACTTCGTCGCTTTTTCTTCCTCGTCATCCACCTCTTCAAAAAAAAAAAAAAGAAATAGAGAGAAAGAGAGAGAGAAGAGAAAAAGAGGACGAGAAAATTTCTCGGAAATTTTTCTAGCAAATGATCCTAACTGTTTACGCACGCACACACGTACGTGCATACATATAGAGATAATATCCTAAATTATGTTCATTAACTTTTCAACTATTCCCATGACTTATTTTCTACGTTCTTTTTTTTTCTTTTTTTTTTTTTTTGTAACATAAAAAAAGTTATACCTGTGGTATAATTAATGAAAAATATATATACGTATGTATGTATGTATGTATGTATGTATGTATGTATGTATGTATGTATGTATGTGATTTTCTTTTTTTAATTCGTATTAATAAAAAAAAAAATTTCGTTCGAGATCATTATACTGCAGTAGTTTAATTAATTATTATTTTTTCCCCTTCCTATACGCATATTAAATAATATTTATTTATAATAATATATTCTCTCGAGACTTTTAATTAACATTATTTGACATTATTCTATGGATCGCAACGATGGTATTTAAAAAAAAAAAAAAAAGAAAAAAAGAAAAAAAAAAAAGAGGTAAAGAGAAAGAGAGAGAAGGAAAAAAGAGAAAAAGTAAAACCACTCCAAGATATTTTATACGTGTTATATTTATGTATATGATATCAGATCTATTTACACGGTTGTGTCCGTGAAATTAAATGTTATAAAATACGAATCGTGCAATAAATAAATAAAAGATATCAATTACATTATTTTAATCGTATCGTTTTATTTTCAAATCCGATTAAATTCGTATTTCGAATTACGTGAAAAGAATCGATGTGTATGTGTGTGTGTGTGTGTGTGTATATATATATATATATTTTTTATTTAATACGTGATCATAATTTTATATAATACGTTTTAAATTTTATTTAATACGTTTTAAATTTTCACATAATTTCTATCTCCTTTGTTTTTGATCCTCATCAATTCCAATTTAACTGTTACATTATTTTAATATATTTGTACATATAAATTATATATATATATATATATATATATATATATACAAATAAGTAGAAAGATAAATTGCTATTGGAAAACGTTCGCCGATAAATTTCCGACTATCAATCCGATTCACATTTTTCGTTGAAATCTAACAAGTAGAGTAAAGCTTTCATCCTTCGGAAACGGCTTTTATCGAGGAGGATATTCGTTAGAATCGTTTATGGAAATTTGTGAATTAGTCAAGCACGAATGGACGTGATACGGCTGATTTCAAATTGCAATTAATAATAAGTGTATACCACCCGCATATGTCCTCGATTTCTAAGTACATATACATATACATATATATTGATATATGATATGTATGTACATATGTATATACGAATGTGTATATCTTTATGTGTATGTGTATGTACGTGTTCTTCCCTATTCTGTGCACTAATCGATCATTTTGTATATGTATATGCATGTATATGAATATATATATATATATATATATATATATGTATATATGTAACTATGTAACTATATGTGTGTGTGTCTATATATATATATATATATATACGTTTGTATAATATATTTAAACTCGACGAAGATGAGAACAGATCGGTTCTATTTAAAAACAACGACTCCGAGAATCTGACTAACGATCCTTTCGATTCCAAGGACACCAATTACGTTCAACTTAACTTTACATACGTTAGTAGATATAACTATTTGATCGGTCCAAAAGTTTCCATATGGGATTAAAGTTCTTAGATGATGAACAAAAAAAAATTTGTTCCTTTTCTTTTTTTTTTGTTTTTTTTTCGTGATATTAGACTCACGATATTAGACACGTAGCTTAACGAGTTAGGCTTGTAGTTTTACGATTTGAAAATTAAAAAAAATAAAAAAATAAAAAAAAAGGAGAAACAAAAAACTGAACAAAAGTCACGAAAAAGAAGTAATTGATGTACCTGGTAACTTTTGACCCCGACCTAGAAACTTTTGACCCATTTAGAAAATTTTGGTCCAGCTACTTAAGTACGTACATATATACGTGCCGGAATGTATGTATTTATCTATGTATTATCCAAATCGATGAAATCCTCAAAAAGAAAAATTACAAAATATTGCTAAAGTTTGGTCAAAGGTATATATAACCGTAATTACTCATACGTTGTAAATTATTTGTTATCGAAAAGAAAAATTTGTGAAAAATTTGTTTTATTAAAGCTTCATTGTTCTTAAGATCATTTATATATATATATATACATATATATATATATATATTTAAACATATTTTGTTTTGTTTTGTAAATTTATAATAAAAAAAGT
>NC_057686.1:1485705-1493955 GCF_014466175.1 Vespula pensylvanica
TTCATATCGATCAATTCAGATAAAACTTATGAAATTTATTTCAATCATAAAAAATACAAAATTAACCAATAAAAACGAGTTTATTATTAATTATTTATTTTTATTGTATTCATCGAGTTGAAATATGTCCGATCGATCAACGCGATTATACGTACGTATAATATGTAAAATTTATTTCGATTCAAAATGAAAGGAAGGAAGGTAAAGAAAGAAAAAAGAGATCGAAAGCTTCGGTTAATTGAATCGATTAATTGATTAATTGGATGATAAGAAGAGAAAAATAGACAAGAAGAAAGAAGAAAAATTGAAAAGAAAGAATAATATTTGTATATGCAATAATCAATTAAGCGAGTAAGTGATAGGAGTCATTGGATGATTATGAAAAAATAATAATCTTTCAATGATTCGTTTATTCTTTCATAACGATAAAAATTAAATCCTCGAGACGGGTTGACAAGTCTCTCTTTTCTAATTAACAGCTTCGAAAATGTTTCATTTTATCCGTCAGATTATTATTCAGATTATTCAGGTTTTATACGAATGCAAAATTTGCATAAATACAGTAACGACGTGTTTTTATCTATAAAAGATATTTTGCCATTATTCTTTTTTTCCTTTTTTCGTTCTTCTTAAATCATACCCTTTCCTCGATTAACAAGTTTAATAACGTTACATTATTTTAGTCAGATTATTCGAAATATTAAGATAATACGTAATCCAAATTTACATGAATGCAATAATGACGTGTTTTATTTAAACAAGATCTTTTATCGTTATAGCAACGTTGAAAATGTTTTCCTTTGGAAATATTAATTATTATCATCATTATCATCATCATCATCATTATTATTATTCTTGTAATTATTATTATCATTATTACTAACTATAATACTTATGATTATTATTTACTGTTATAATATATATTTAACAAATTATTATAATTCAATTAATTACTATAATTAACAATAATAATTATAATAACAATAATTGTTATAACGATAGTATTAGAATGACGTCGATTTGAAAGCTCGATAAAAAGGGATTAACGCAAACCGTGTAAAAAGATAAGTATAATTCGAGCTTGTGAAAGGAAAGTTTTTCCTGGCGATATCTACGAGTAGATTACACGGTCACGTTTCACCCCTTTTCTCCTGTACTCTTTCCTCTACCACCCTTTCCACCCCTATCCCCATCTCTGTCCCACAAGACAAGTCCTACACACCCCCGAAGCCGATTCAAATCCACAAGGATAGGATATAACACACATACACACATACTTCTTTCGTAGTGTTGTAGATTCTAGAAACGAAATGGAGGGCAAGTGTTTGTAATAGTAACGCTAGTGTGTCATACTGAAAGTCTAGAAACTAATGCTTCTCTCTCTCTCTCTCTCTCTCTCTCTCTCTCACTCTCTTTCTCTTTCTTTCTTTCTAGATCTTGAGAGAAAAGAAGAAGAAAAGAGAGAGAAAAAAGAAGAAAAAAAAGAAAAGAAATAGGATATAGAACTAGCTCGGTGACTTCGAGACGTCGTCACCAAGAGTCGGTATGTAACAAAGACGAAGATGAGAGAAAAGGGGGAGGAGTGAGTGAGAGAGGGAGAGATAGACTCGAATAACATAAACTTTATCTCTCCATCTCGCTTTTATCCCACGTCGTCAGTTTAACTGTAAACAGTGTTACACAGTGGAACGTTAGTTAGCTGCTTTGAAACAAAACCAGAGAAAGAGAAAGAGAGATACTATACTGTACTATATTATTTTATACTATACTAAACTATATATATATATCTGTGAAAAATTTTATTAAACGTTAAGTAGACCTGTGCGTTAATGTATTCATTTAAATTAATTCGAGTTTACGATTCCTTTCTTTTTTCTTTTTTCTTTTCTTTTGATGCTATTTTTAAGAAATATTTTATCAGTGATAAGGTCCAAGGGAATTAATTAAGTTAATTTTATATGCATCATATGTACGTACGTAAGAATTATTTCTTGTTGAGTATACTGATTGTTATTGGCAATAAAATAAACGACAAAATATTTGATATATATATATATATATATATATATATATTTCTTTATGGATATATAAAATAAATGGAATTGAATTAAAATAATATTCGAGTTCAATATTCATCGAAAAATTTCTTTTTGTTTTTACTAGAGATTAAAATCTATCTAACTGATATATTTTTCTATTCACTTTATTTTTATTATTTTTATTATTATTATTATTATTATTATTATTATTATTATTATTATTATTATTACATTATGAATCGAATATTTTCTTCTCAATGCAACTCGTTATCTAAATATTTCCCTTAGATCGAATATTTTCAAATATAACTCTTGTATTTAATTAAAAAAAATACGATCGTTATCGAAACAACGATCATATAAAAACAATCAAGATGAAAAAATGAAATGATCGATGATTTTTACTTAAGAGAATCAAAATGAAAGATATATAAATGATATTAAACAGTCATGATAACTTTCGCCATCGTTGATACGTAGAAAATTAAATACACCGTCATTTTTAGCCTCAAATCATAAAATAAATTGGAACATTTCTTTTTGTTTAAATCCATCGTCATGAGAACGAAATTCAGTCAGGCTCGAGAATTAAAGTAATCACGGTTGCACTGGAAATACTTTAACTCGATAGATATACGTAGATATATAAATACATACATATATATATATATATATAAACACACATATACATCCATAAATATATATATATATATATATATATATATATATATATCCGTAAGATAAACAAGACGAAGTTTCTTAATTACGAACGACCGAGGTCTCCGATTAATTGCGAAGCCTCTGGTCCTTGTAGTCGTCTTCGTTGTGTCGTGTGAAATATAAGAAAGGAAAAGAAAGGAAACGAAGAAGGGAAAAGAAAAAAAAAACGTAACAGAAAGGAGAAAAAAAAGAAAGAAAAAGAAAAAAAGTAAGAAGAAAAAAAAGGGTGAGAAGGTAAGAGGAACATACACGTACACGGACACACATATATACACACACATATACACACACGTACAAAACGAGAGAGAAAAAAAGAGAGGGAAGGAGTAAACAAAAAAGGGATGGAAGTTGGAGATAGATAGATAGATAGGTAGATAGATAGATAGATAGATAAAGAGAAAGATAGAGAAACAGAAAGAGATGGAGATAAAGATAAAGGGAGAACTCGTGCGTTAGTAACGTCGGATAAGTACCAAGAACAAGAGAGATTCGTCCGATCTAGAACGAAAGATAAGAGGAGAGAGAGAGAGAGAGAGAGAGAGAGAGAGAGAGAGAGAGAGAGAGAGAGAGAGAGAGAGAAAAGAAACAAAGTCACTGCTCTTTTTTGTGAATTCCTTTCAGTAACGTTGCTCTCGTGGTAGGTTATTCGCAAGTCGGTGAAAAATATCTCTAAACGTTGGAAGGTGAGAGCACGTATTATCTTTCGAGGGATAAAAAAAAAAAAAGAAAATGAATTGAAGAAAAAAGAAACAAAAGAAAATTAGGAAAAAGATAAGGAAAGGGCAAAAGGAAAGAAATAAAGCGAAGAAGGAGATCGAAGAAGATAGAAAATATATAGAACATTCTGAACGATATATATATATATATATATATATATATATATATATTTAACTGTGTGTGTGTGTGAGTGTGTATATAATACTCGGAACGAATAACAAAGGTAGTGAAAAGAAAAGGAAAATGGATGAGAAACTATAAATAAAACAAAATTGAAGAAATAGGGGAAGAAACTACGAAAGGAAATACGGAAAATAAAATATAAAAAAAAAACGACGGGATCGATTTCAATAATTTTTGTTTGAAAGGAAAAAAGAGAGAGAGAGAGAGAGAGAGAGAGAGAGGGGTGGAAGAAAAAGAAAAAGGAAAAAAGAAACGAAAATGAAGAATAATATCAAAGAAGGAAATTTCATAACAAATTTCGAATGATATATATATATATATATATATATATATATATATATAATATTTGATCGAAAAAACGAAGATTGCGAAAAAAAAAAGGAAAATAGGTGGAAAAGTTCAAATTAAAAGATAAAAAAGAGAAAGCAAAAAAATTACGGATAACCCCTACACGTACAAAAAAGAAAAAGAAAAAAAAATCGTCGGGATCAATTTTTGAACCATTTTTCTGCCCTTTCTTTTTTCTTTCATACACACACACACACACACACACACACACACATATATATATATATATGATCGAAAGAGGATAAAAAAAAAGATGAAGAAACAAATAAAAACTAAAATAAAACGAAACCATACGAAACGAAATAAAGCCAAACGAAAAAAAAAAAGCAAAAAAACGGAAGAGAGAGAGAGAGAGAAAGAGAGAGAGAAAGAGAGAGAGAGAGAGAGAGAGAGAAAGAAAAAGAAAAAAATCAACGAAAAAAATACCCATACGATTTATCTCTCTTTCACGAAACGGATGGCACGTAACACAGATCGTATATGGTTAGGGGCGTCGTGAGAGACCGACCTATTTTCTCCCTCTGCTCTAAAGCCTTTGAATTTCCATCGTTTTGAGGAGCGCCACTGCCAACGACGACAACGACGACGACGACGACGCCATCGTCGTCCTCATCGTCGTCCTAGTCGTCGTCGTCGTCGTCGTCGTCGTCGTCGTCGTCGTCGTCGTCGACGTCGACGTCGCCACGCTCAAGGGTTTGACCCATTTTTATATCCCTCTGTCTCTCTCTCTCTCTTTCACTCTCTTATTCTCTTTCTCTCTCTCTCTCTCCTACTCTCTTTCTATTTCTCTTTCTCTTTCTCTTTCTCTTTCTCTTTCTATATTTCTCTCTCTCTCTCTCTCTCTCTCTCTCTCTCTCTCTCTCTCTCTCTCTTATTCTCCTTCTCTTTTTTTCTTTCTCTTTTTTTCTTTCTCTTTCTGTCTTTCTCATTCTCTTTCTCTTTCTGTTTCTCGCTCTTTCTCCTTCTCTCTTTACTTACAAAAGAGAAGGGGTAGCAGTACTCTCACATCCCCCTTGTCTTTACTCGTCCCACCACAACTTCGTGGTACACCGACTGTTGGTTCGGGATCAGTATAAGAGAACGGACACGTTGATCCGTCATTAAACGAAAAATTACGATTATTATATGACATTCTACGACGCATTTACTAGGACTATGGTCTTAAACGCATTATTAGATTTCTATTTTGAACTATTAATTTTGTGTAATAATTTTTTCTTTTTCTCTTGATTGCACAAGCAATGTATTTCGGAATTTTATATATATATATATATATATATATATATATATAATATTATT
Source organism: Vespula pensylvanica (assembly GCF_014466175.1). Lineage (NCBI taxonomy): Eukaryota > Metazoa > Arthropoda > Insecta > Hymenoptera > Vespidae > Vespula > Vespula pensylvanica. Next base: position 1,491,012 of record NC_057686.1, read on the forward strand.
TTTTTATTTATATCCGAGTTTTACTTTTTTTGTTTAGATTACGAGATACTAAAATGTTTTGAAGTAAACGAAATACTATATGTATATATATATATATATATATATATTCTTTTTGTTTATAACAGTGTTATATATATGTCATATAATAATATTAATATACATATTGTTTTTTGATTTCTTATTTTCATTTTTTTATGATATACAGTACTGAATATTTTTAATAACAAAAAAAAAAAAGAAAGAAGCAGCATATACAAATATAAAATAAACTACTTAATATTCCGACATTTTTACTTACTTGATCAATCCAATATTATTTATAAGTAATTGTCATAACGATATCTATCTTTGTCCTTTTATTTTTTTCTTTTGAATATTTCCGACGAAATTTATTAAGAATCGAGCACGACGTATATAATACAAGTCGATAGTAATAACCTTGATAATGATAATGAACGTCTTTTTTATTACGATTTCGCACGAGCTTACCCAACCAAGATGGGATCAACAAATATAACTTTACTTTTACACTCTTCTAACACATTGTATATACATATATATATATGTATATATATATATATATATATATATATATATATAAGATATTCAAAAGGTAGATTTCGTGAAACATATGTAATAACGTTAAGATAGATATCTCTCTAGCTAGAATATTTCTTTCTTCTTATTCTTTCTTTCTTTTATTTTCTTTTTTTTCTCTTTTTTTTTTGTATTTATCAAAATTAGATTAGGATTACGAGGATCGAATGAAACTTAATTAATACCATTTGCCCTAAATTTGTTCTTCTTGACACTGTTATATATCTACATATAATATATATATAATAAACGTACGTATATATATATGTTTGTGGCTGTGTGTGTGTGTGTGTGTGGTATATTGTACATGCAACGTAAGTTACGTTTAATGTTTATGAAACCCACAATGGACATCATAAATTCGCACTGAGATAAATGTAAAAGCTAGCATTGAATACGATATGGAAATCCATGTAATAATTATGTATATATATATCTGTGTTCAGCACACATAACACACACACACACACAGACACATACATATGTGATCTAAAAATTTATAGGACATGATTGAATACGAAGAAAAGTCAAAAAAAGTCAAAAAAAAAAAAGTAATTTAATTATTTTAAAAAAAAGTAATATAATTAATTTTTTTTTTTTTTTTTTTTTTTCGAAAAAGAAAAAAAGAATAAATAAAACAGAAAATGAAGAAGAAGAGAAAGAAACAAGAAAATTTATTCGAACCGATCGAAAATAATTTCTCGTCGGTGACGAGTCGTAAAAAAAAAAGAATATGGAAAAAAAAGACAAACAAACAAAAATAATAATAGTAGCAATAAAACAAGATACATAAATCTTCGTTCCTTTTAGTCGAAATATTTCAACGAACGAAAAATTTTTCCCGGGAGGGGCAATATTTTTTTTTTTTTTGTAATGATATTTGCGAATGAAAAAAAAAATGAAAAGAAAGATAGAAAAAAAAACGAAAGAAAAAAAGAAAAAAAAAAGAGAAAAAGAGAGAGAGAGAAAAGACACAGAGAAAGAAAGAGAGAGAGAGAAAGAGAGAGAGAGAGAGAGGGAGAGAGAGAGAGTCCTCTTTTAAGGATAATAAATTGTTAAAAGGGAAAGAGTTTGCTTCGATGCATGTTGGATTCACTTGTCCAGAGGAAGAACAGTCTAGATCCGACGAGAGTGAGCTTGGGAGAACGTGTATGTAAAAGTGAGAGAAAGAGAGAGAGAGAGAGAGAGAGAGAGAGAGAGAGAGAGAGTAAATGCTGGCCATTGGCCAGCCTACTTAACGTCCAGCCTAGTTGGAAGTACAGTTTCAATCTACTGACAGATCATACGCCGACCTTGTTTACCGGGAATCAAAGCTTTTCTCTAACGTTAGAAACGTCAACTATGAAAATAATGGACTGTCTTAAAAGAAGAAAGTAAAGGAAAGGAAGGAAGGAAGGAAGGAAGGAAGGAAGGAAAGATGGAAGAATGGAAAGAAAAAAAAAGATGGAAAGATTGAGAGGAATAAAAGAAAAAGGATAAACTGGATCTCTTCGAGAAGGAGAATAAAAGAAAAGATGAAAAAGAGGAAGAAGAAGAAGAAGAAGAAGAAGAAAGTCATATCATTCGAAAGACTCGTTAACTTAGAAGTGCTTTGGATTACATCGAGAGTGGATTAACTTCGAATAAGAGAGAGAATCTTTCTCTCTCTTTCTCTCTGTTTGCCTCGTAAAATTATCGTTTGACCTTATAAGACTTTGACAATGAGTATATTGAACAGAGTGAAAGAATCGTGGATAAGTCATTTGAATAAGTTTAATAGTACTTATCTACCAATGTATATACGTATGTATGAATATATGTATGTATGAATGTATATATGTATGAATGTATGTATGAAAGTGAACGAGAAGAAAGATGGAAAAAGTGTTATTCCAAGTTAGAGATTGAACTCTGAGAGATCGGTTATATATGATCTTATAGGACTTTGATAATGTTTAGAACGGAGTAAAAGAATCGTGGATAAGTCATTGGAATAAGTTTAATAGTATGTACGTATGTGTGTGTGTGTGTGTACGTATGTATGTATATATGTACGTACGAAAATGGACGAGAAGAAAGATAGAAAAGTGTTATTCTAAGTTAGAGATTGAACTGTGAGTAAATCGTTAGAAAAGATTTCCTTCTATCGCGATCTATCGATCTATCTATCTTCCATTCTTTTCTTTTTCTGTTTTTTTTTTTTTTGATGTCTTTCTTCTTTTTTAAATTTTCTACGCAAATAATAATTTTCTTTTTCTTTTTTTTTTTACTCCTAACAACAGAGATTGTAAAACGTTAGATAAAATTTTTTACTTTCTATTCATCCATCTATCTTTTTTCTACTCGTTTATTTTTTCTTTCTTTCTTT
>NC_057686.1:1494050-1501103 GCF_014466175.1 Vespula pensylvanica
TTTTTTTTTTTTTCCCCGAATATATTCACGAATCGCGAATGAATAAATCGTTCTAAAAAAAAAATAAGATATCATTCTTCTCATTCTATTTGCGAAAATAATAAATTCTTTTTCAAATCCACTCACTCACTCCTAACGGTATCACGATCTCTTTCATTTCGCTTTCGGTTCTCTCGAAAACATCGTGCCGGCGTTCCTCCAAACATCCGATATCAGCGATGTAACAAAGATATTCGTCCTGTCCATTTTTGCGCTGGCCCAGCTTCCTTTTTCGTATATCCTTCCGTCTTGATATCGAATTACGACGCAACTTATATTCCCTTCTGAAACATCTACGAAGTTCCTCGATCCTTCTTGTTGCGGCTTCGACGGATACGTTAGGATTAATACGTTTGTAGGTTCTTATTAGTGTCTCGATCGTTTCATTTTTATTCAAAGATTTATCGTAAAAACAATTAATCTGATTGGTTTCTTGCGATGTACCGGGTGAACACCATAACGACGACGACGACGACGACGACCACAATGGTGATATTTTTTTTTTTAATAAATTTTCTTTCTTTTCTTTCTTTTCCTTTTTTTTCCCCTTTACCAAAACAAAAAATATCGAATCGTTCGTTTCGTTCTTTTTATCCATGACTCTATTTATCTTTTTATCTATATATCTATTTATTTATTTATTTATTTATTTATTTATTTATTTATCTATCTATCTATCTATCTATCTTTCTCTCTATATCTTTATCCTTCTTTATATCTCTCTTTCGTCGAAGAAGAGAAAGAATATGATCGTCGAGAGAAAATATGATCGCCGGACACCGACGGCTCGTGACTAGTTTTAAACTGGATCACACGTTCTCTCTCGTATTCACCCTACGACAATCATCTTTTAACGAGCCAACAACATGATTCAAGCTCGTTTAAACGACGCTCCGGTGGTTCACTTGACAACTGTTTTCATTCGACATAATTTTCTACGAAATTTAAATGTGCTCCGATTTCGATCACGTACGAAGAATAATTTTTACGTTTAGAACGTTTAAGATCTATGTTTTTGTTTTCCACATTAACGATAATGCGATAAAGGATTTGATGGAAAAAGGAAAAAAGAAATTAATCTTTTTTGACAATTTTCTTTTTTGCTTCTTTTTTCGATTTGAGCGATATTATCGCTTCGGAATAAGAATCTTCTTTTTTTTTTTTTTTTTTTTTTTTTTTTTTTAATATATAATAATAAGAATAGGTTATTTCCCTCTCAAATTTAAAGAGACATTATAAGAAACAATAATTTTTCCTTTTCTTTTGATTTTTTTTTTCTTTTTATATATAAAAATATATATATAATGTATATATATAATGTGTGTGTGTGTGTGTATTAGATCATTTCCTCCCCAAATTTAACGAGATATACGAAAGAATAATTTTTGTTTTTTTTATTAGTTGGTCTATTAAAAAATTTGAAAGATACTTAATAAAAAGAAGAAAGAAAGAAAGAAAGAAAATATTATAAAAAATCCTTGACACCAAGATTAATATAAAAATTTGTTCGTCCCTATTCCTAGTATCCTTTAACATCCTTAAATATCACCTAAATATACTTTTAGAATTCCTCCTCTCGATAAACACACGTAAGCAATTCTTTTTCGAAAATCCCTGACACAGTGGAAAGTTAACTTACGAATATCATTCGAGAACGATGCGTTAGACAATATGTTCACCCTTAGATGAAATCGTCGTTCTTGAATTTTTATCACCGTAACGTGATATACGGGAATTGGAGAGGAAAGAAGAAAAAACGGCGAAAAAATAAATTACAAAAATTAAACAAGAAAAAAAAAAAGATTATTCCAAGGGGTATAAAAAAATAAATTTTAATAGTACATTATTTATTGACTAAATATTATTAGATAGTATACGTAAACGAGAAAGACAATGATAGACAACGAAATAGAGATAAACAGAGAAAGAAAACGAGAGAAAGAGTTTAAAGTTACGAATATTGAGAGACTACGACATATGTGTATATACATAGACTATTTTTATTTTTCGGATACCCGATATCAAATAGCTTCACTCGATATCCCATGTGTCCTTGATCGGATACCATGCTTCCTATTCCGTTTATAAAAGAAACTCTATATAGAAACTCTTTCTATAGATATGATATGTCTATGTATCAGCATATACACAAGATACCCTAGAATTCCTAATATGTATCTATGTATGTATACGAGATAAGGATTCTTGAAATAACAGTAACAACTTGGACAGGTTGGATATCTGAAAAAGTTGAAGGTTTCCTTTTCAAACGAATATTTTTGAAGTCGATTTTCACGAGACTACCTTTTAAACGATAGAATCCATTTGTTTAGAATGTTTTCGGATGTATATGTATATCTTTTTTTCTTTCTATTTTTAATCCTCTTCTTTCTTTTTTTATTTCTGCTTATTTTTCTTTCTATCGATCAATCGAGATAACGAATTTATGGGGTAATAATAGATCGAATAATCGTCTTCCTATCTCTTTGTCTATCTTTTTCTTTTTTCCTTTTTTCTTTTTTTTTTTTTTTTATTTATCTATCTATCTATCTAACTATCTGTCACCGTTTGATTCTTCCCGTAATAACTTTAACTCGATTTTTTTTTTTTTTTTTCAAACTTACTTTTTATTCGTGATCAACGAGGCGTTTGATGGTGCTTAAAGGAAGAAAAAAAAAAAAGAGAGAAAATAACGACGACGACGACGACGACGACGACGATGACGACGACGACGACGACAATTTATGATTGCTCGAAGTGAGGATAAAAAGAGAGAGGGAGAAAGGGAGAACATTACAAATAAAAAAGAAAATAGAAAAAATAAATCATATAGGAAATGAACGGCTAGGGGAGCGGAAAGATTTGCTTCTGACTTTAACGTTTGAAAATTATGTCAAAAAAAAAAGGGGGGGTAAAAAAAAGAAAGTAAAAGCAAGTGAACAATTAAGTGTGTAAAATAATACATTTTGTTATATCGGTTAAACATATGGAATATTGTGTGTGTGTTTGTGTAATAATTTTAATAATATATATATATATATATATATATATATATATATATCTTTAAACGTGTAATTACATCGACGTAAATAAGTACGCTAATTTTTGTCTACGTTAAGCGTACACAGAGGTTAAACGAAATAATGGAAACACTGTATCTCCATTATTTCGTTCAATCCCCTCGTTAGTACGAAAGATAAAAAAAAAAAAAATAGAGAAAAGATTTATAAAACAGCTGTGCCATGACGAAAGACAAACGATTTATCGACAAGCATTTTTCATGTATTAAAATCTAATCTTCTGAAGCGAAAATATAGCAACGAGCTTAATTATATCTACCTACGTTAATTTTCTTTTTTAGCTAACATACATATAAAATGCTTGAATAAAATAATGGTCGCATAATGTTTCCATTACTTTGTCTAATCCCTCGATTATATATATTATGTATGTGTTTAATTTAAATAAGGAAAAACGATCGATACCGTATCATTTATTGCAAAAAGATTTTTCACATAATTATATAACTACGTTTTCTCGTTGAACAAGAAAGAACAAAAAGAAGAAGAAGAAGAAGAAGAAGAAAAAAACATGTCTACAATTCGTTCGAATCGGATCGCGAGTTATTTGATCGCGTTGAAAAACCCCGGGAAATGAAATTGAAGGAATAAAGACGAGAGTAGTGTCTCGTTGCTCGCGAATAAAAAGAGGATCTCAGCAAAGGCAGATGGGAATTATTACGACGAGTTTTTTCCGCTCGAATGCTCGCTAATATCAAAGGAATCACTGGAATCCCTTTTTAACAATGCATTTCTATATATATATATATATATATAAATCTATCCATGTATCCCATGTTACTCTATCCTCATTTAATATATTCATCCATTATAATTTCATTTTTTGTTCACTAAATCCAAAGAAACTATTACGTATGAATATTCGAATTTATTAATTAACTTTTATTATATATTATACATTATATATTATTCATTGTGTGTGTGTATGTGTATGCGTGTGTGCATGTGCGTACCTATGTATATGTATCTTAAGAAATATTCCTTTTTCATCGAATAATAATATAATGTGTGTGTACGTGTGTTAAATTAAATTTTCTTTTTATTAAATAAAAATGAAAAATAAATAAAAAAAGAAGGAGAAAAAGGTTTCAAATAAAAGTACAAAGATACGTCCGGCAATCGAATAGATCCAAGATGTAGCGTGTAAATTCATATTGAAATCTGAGAATATATCATCGTCTTTTCCTTTTTCTCTTCATGTTTTATTATTATCGTATGGAGAATTGAAATTTTATCGAAAAAAATAGGATAACATTGTGAAAAATATTGGAAAACGATATAGGACCGCTTTTGATTATTGAAATAAAATTTAACAAAAAAAGAAAAGAAAAAAGAAATAGAGTGATTGATATTGCGAATCCATGAAACTATTGTATTGTATAATCGAAATCCGTAGACATGTTATTATATCAATTTTCTTTTTCTTTCTTTCTTTCTTTCTTTCTTTTATTTTATTTTATTTTATTTTATTTTTTTTTTCTTCTTTTCTTTTTTATATCATAGAAATGAAATCAACGATAAAATGTATAACATGCGGGAGAAAATATTTGAAAATTGATCGGAACGAAATTCGAATATCGAACAAAGTGTTTCAAAGACATATATATATATATTTTCTATCGATCTATACATTTATTTTTATTTCTTTACTCACGTAGTACTCTTAGGATTTCTCAAGATTTTCAACCACCTTTTTAACAATTACTTACGATAAAATAATTATCTAAAATAGTGAAATCGTCGAAAAAAGAAAATAATAATAATAACGTAACAAAAAATTTTATCAGAAAAAACTTGATAAAATCTAAGCATAAAATTCTTCACATCTAATATAATTTTATTACCGTATTTATTTCTATTTTTTGAATTACGTCTCACTTCTTCCATTCACTCTCGACGCTTTCAAGATTTACGACATTTTTATCTCTTTTACAATTTTTTTTTTTTTTTTTTTTTAGAATAAACCTTTATTTTTTTATTATCGTAGAAGTCAAATAATCGAGGATAAGAGTGGTAAGAAGAACGTAACAAATTTTATCTAATCAAAAAAAAATTATATAGATATATATAAAATTGTAAAATCGAAGAAAACATTCTCGAAAATCTGAAAATTACGATATCGACTTGAATTATTTTATTTATTTCTATTTTTTTCGTTACGACCCCCTTAGAGCTCGCGAGATTTTCAATCCTTTGACAATTCCTCGCAACGGACCGTCTCATTTCTTTTTGTTCACCTTTCGTTTTCTTCTTTCATTAAATTTTCTTTCGTAAAAACGGACGAGGGAAAGAAAAACTAAAGCATAAAGGGTTGCGTCTGATAAGAGAGAGAGAAAAAAAAAAGAAGGGAAAAAAAAATTAGAAAAAAAAATTAGAAAAAAAAATAAAAATAAATAACAATGAACAGAAAAAGAAAATTCTATAAAATCAATGTGGAAGAATATGGGGGGGGGGAGAAAGTAATTGTAAAAAAGAAAAAAGGAGAGAGAGAGGAAAGAAAAAGGAAGAATTAAAAATAAATATTAAAAAAAAAAGACAAATAAATAAAAAAAAAAAAAAAAGCTTTTCGATGATCGAAGGGAAATATTTAAAGGAGATATCTCGTAGATTGAAATGATGCGTGTTTAGGGGTCGGTTATTACGCCGTGGAGTTTATGAAAAAAGCTTTTGAAAGAGTTGAGTCCTTTGGGTTTTCCGTGCTCTCTTGGAAAGTTCAGCGGGTCGAAAAAGTGCGAGAGAAACTAACACAGAGAAGGAGAGAAAGAAAAAAAGAGAGAGAAGGGTTGGATAGTGGTGAGAAAGAGAGAGAGAGAGAGAGAACGTTCCGTTAGTGCCCATATCACAAGATTTATAAATCCGGCTAGTGCTGAGATTTTTTGCATAGCATCGAACCTTTCGACTATGAAGTTTGTTCGTACTTTTACCATACGATTTTACGATTGCATTCTAGAAAAATCTGACATTTCGGTACATACTCGATAACGCATTTAGACGTGTTTGATTTCTAAACCTTAAAAGCAAATGCACGAAATCAAATTCTCGAATTAAAAATGTTCGAAACGTAGTCGCCGTTATCGTTATCGTTGTCGTCGTCGTCGTCGTCGTTGTCGTCGTTGTTGTTATTGTTTATAAACAATACGACGACGATGACGACGACGACGACGATGTTAACAGCAACAAAATGTCAAAGGAGAAACGAAAGAAAGAAAAATAAAAGGGCGTCGAAGTCATTTAGAACGAAAATGACACAAAAGAATGAAAAGAAAAGACTCCGAGATTTCGTTTTTTTTTTTTCTTCTTCTTTTTTTGTTTTGTTTCATACATTCTTTCCCCTTTTTTTTTTTTTCTTTTTTCTTCTTTTTTTATTTTTATAGGAATAATACGTCATAATTTTCATCACGTATGGAATGTCCAAGAAGAAAAAAAGGAAGAAGAAATCGAAGGAAGGACGGAAAATAAAATAGAAGGGTTTAATTCGAAATCGAATACAAAGAAAAAATAAATAAATAAAACGGAACGAAAAGAAAATTTTTTTTTTCTTTTTTCACGTCCTTCCTTTCTTTCCTTTCTCTTTTTAATCGATAAAGAAAAAGAAAAGAAGAAAGAGAAGAACGGAAAAAAGAAACAATTACAGAAGCAGACGAAAGAAAGACAGATAATGAAATGAAAGGACGTCGAAATTTGGAACGAAAACGACAGAGCGAAAAAGAAAAAAGAGAGAGAGAGAGAGAGAGAAGAAACAAAGAAGTAAAGCTCGATCGAGTTTTAATTCTTTTCCTTTTTTTTTTAATCGTGTGTTCTTTTTTTTTATATTTTATTTTTTCTTTTCTCTTAATCGAATTAAAACTAGCTCGAGATTTACTTTCTTTCTCATTTTTTCTTTCTTCCTCTTTTCCTTTCTTTCTTTCTCTTTCTCTCTCTCTCTCTCTCTCTC
>NC_057686.1:1501236-1507277 GCF_014466175.1 Vespula pensylvanica
AGAGAGAGAGAGAGAGAGAGAGAGAGAGAGAGAGAAAGGAGCAAAGCTTGTGACGAATTGAAGTATAACGTCAAGCGCGATACCACAGACCCGATAATCCTTCATCAAGCTCGACAGCACGTCGACCCTTTTCACATAGTCGTTCGCTAACACATTTAAAGTATTCCGCTTGTTAGTAATTCACTTGTATTCGTATACATAAATGAGTGCATTAAAAAGAGTGAGCGATAGAAAAAAACAAACAAACAGAGAAAGAGAGAGAGAGAGAGAGAGAGAGAGAGAGAGAGAGAAGAGACGATAATCAAGTTTTAATAAACGTGTAAAATATAATTTTTTATTTGTCCGTATAAAAGAGATCACAACGAAGGAAAGTAAAGGAGGAAGGAAAGAAGAAATAAATAAATGAATGAATGAATAAATAAATAAATAAATAAAAAGATCGATAGATCGGGGTCAATGTGTTTACGCTTGCTCGTAAATATGACAGAGACAAGCATAGAGATGGAAGGATTTACGTGTATATCTATCTCTATGTGTCTTGCATCTATATATATGTGTGTGTGTGTGTTTGCGTGAACGTGTATGTGTGTGTAAAAGGGGGGAGTGTCGAAGGGAACTTAAATTATGCCAGTAGTTTTCTTCGGGGCAAGTCGATACCGACCGGTCTAGAAACGAAAGAGAAGGGGAAATAAAGCGAAAAATAAAAATTAAAAAAAAAAGAAAGAAAAAAGAAATAAGAAAATGAAAAAAAAAAGGGGGGTAATAAAAAAAAAATTCGTGGGAAATGCTCAGGGCCATGAGTCGATAAATCTCTGGCTTCGGGGCCGTTCGTTCGAGTAAACAGGACGATCGATAAAACTTCTCTTTCTCTCTCTCTCTCTCTCTCTCTCTCTCTCTCTCTCTCTCTCTTTCTCTCTTTCTTTCTTTCTCTCTTTCTGTCTGTCTGTCTGTCTCTCTCTCTCTTTCTGTAAGGTACATAAAACTTCTTTTGAGAAATTTTACGAGAAGGTACACAATGTAAATCGGCTTTCAGATGGAAATCCACGTTCTACTATCGATGTATTTTATCAAATCGAATTTGATTTATATATAATATCTATAAATAATAATATCTATATTTATCTATATCTAATTTATTCTTTATATATATATATATATATATATATATATATATATATATATATATAAAATTATGAATGATTTGTGTCCTTCTATGATAATTTTTCAAAATAATTGCTACAATTTTTTTTCCTCCTTCTTCCATTTTTTTCCATTTTATTATACAAATTAACTTTCGTATATAATAATACAATTGCAATTTATAGTTTAGACGCCTTATTTAAAGTTTAGGCGCTCCTAAACTTCAGAAAATATTGACTACGAATCACGCTACAAGTTTTTAAACGAATGAAAGAGGAAGAGAGAAAGAGAGAGAGAGAGAGAGAGAGAGAGAGGAAATTGCAAAGTTGTTTACATTAGAAACGTATTGATCGAGTGATCTCCAATTGAGATTTGTAGATTAATGATTCGTGTTCTGTTAATTCTGTGAAATACTTTTTCTTACAATCGAAAGCATTGAACATACATATATATTACCTGAAGCAATATAAATCCTTCATAGTTAATTTACTTGACAGATCTATTATTTTAAAAGAAATAATATAATTAAAAAAATCGTTATTTCTCCTTTTTTTATTCTTAGCTGTCATTCAATGTTTAACGTGCAAATTTAATCTATTAGTATATATATATATATATATATATATATATATATATATCTTTTATGTATTAAAAGTCCTTTTTTGTCCCTGTAACTCGACAGGTTTTTTCTTAATTAATTTAAAAAAAAAAAAAAGAAGGAAGGATTTCAAAATCGAAAAAAGAAAAAAAAAATTAAGAAGAAAAAAAGAATATTATCCGAATAAATATAGAAAGCTTTCTATATATGTGTGTGTGTGTGTATATATATATACATGTACGTACGTCGAAGTGCTTTGAAATCGTCTTTTTTAATGTCACGAATAAAATAGCAAAAGTACTAAGTAAGTACATAGAGTTCTATGACGTGCAGTAATTATCGTCATCGAAAATATTATGAACGGTTCTACAAACGTTTGTTTTCGCCGGAAGGTAAAAGAAGTTAAGATAAAGTTCTCTTTCGTTGGATTTGGATAAAAGAAAAGAAAGGGAAAAAGAAAAGAGAGAAAGAGATAGATAGATAGATAGATAGATAGATAGATAGATAGACAAAGAAAAGAAAGAAGAAAACGGCCCAGTTACTCTTTGAGAAAGACGACATCATCCATCGTTCGCGAATTGTGATGTTAGTGGCAAGTATAAAAAAAGGACGGACGTGATGAGCTAGCTAGCTAGCACGATTTCCTGAATAAAATCCTCTCTCTCTTTCTCTCTTTCTCTTTCTTCAGGGTCACCTCGCCTAACCCTGAGGTGTTTTCATCAATTCCATTCTCCCTGCTGCAGTCGCGTGATAAGACGACGACAAGTAGTAAGAATCGTAGGCAGTTCGATATCTACATGCAAAGAAGGTAGATGAGATTTGAGATGTTGGTCGGTTAGTTGGTCGATTGGTTGGTTGGTTGGTTGATTGATTGGTTGGTCGGTTAGTTGGTTGCTTAGTCGGTTGGTTGGTCGATCGGTTGGTTGGTCGATCGGTTAATTGGTCGGTTGCTTAGTTGGTTGCTAAGTTAGTTGCTTGGTCGGTTGGTTGTATGAAAAATATGAAAAGTAGATGAAGGTGAGATCGAGAATGTTCAACGATAGAAATCGCGAATGCTATCTCGCAGAGGCCGCGATTTTGGCGGTCCTAGGAGTCTCCGAACGTCACGAAGGCCGTTTCAAGCCTGAGGGATTTTGAAACGATGAGGTAGAGCTAAAGGTAAAGGGTGAGCGAGCTGAGCTGAGCTGAGCTGAGCTGAGCTGAACTGAACTAAGCTGAGGTGAGGTGAGGTGAAGTGAAGGGATGGTTCGTAGAAAAAAGGGGAGCTGGTGGAAAGGGCGACGTTGGTATTAGTGCACTCTCTTTTCTCTGTTAAAGAAAAAAGATAGGGTAGAGTGCTAGAGGTGGGTGTTAAAAAGGGAAAAAATGGTGACGGAGGGGGAGGTAGAAGAGGGTTGAGTTTAGGTCTCCGATCTTTTTTCTTTCTTTTTCTTTTTTTTTTTTTTTTGTCCACCTTCTCTCTCCACCCTTCCTGTGTGTTGTTCACTGATTGCACCGGTTACTGGCTACGTGCCAGTACTGATAGTGTCGTGATTTACATATACTACTACTACTATTACTACCAATACTTCTTATACGTGCTGTTATATCTAAAATCGTGTTTGTCAATCTGTCCGTAGTAATATATGTACATATGTATATTCGCGTTAGGGGGTGCGTGCCTGTGTATTCGTATTTGTGTTGTATTAAACGAGCCCTTAGAACGACCCAATCGAGATTCGAAATTCGTCGAAGGGGGGTTGATGGAGAAGAGGGGTAGGAAGAAATAGGGATAGGATAAAGGGGTAAAAGGAGTAGGGGTTGTACAGTTGGAACGGTGGATTACCTTCTACCATCGAATCGAAAACGATAGAGAAAAGAGATTATTCGTTGGATTGGATTGGATAAAGAAAAATACCGAACTGTATTATCGATGTAAAAAATTAAGGAGAGGAAAGAGATAACGTGGAAAGTGATGAACCAAATGGAAATAAAAAAAGAGAGAGAGAGAGAGAGAGAGAGAGAGAGAGAGAGAAACCTCCTATAAAAAAATAAATAAAGAATTAAAAAAAAAAAAAGAAAAAAAGAGAAGAGGAAACGAAAAAGATTTTTACGTAATGGAATATGAATATGGAGTATGAATTTATACGAACGAAAATCATACGAATTTTTCTCGGCTTCGATTAAAATGACTTTTTGATTTTCAAAATGTGAAAATGCACGGGCGGAGGGATGAAGAGGGGTTAAAAGGAAAATTCGCTCAATCCCGATATGTCCGATAAAAAAAGAAAAGAATTGAAAAAATAAAAAAAAAATAAAAAAAATCATACACACACACATACATATTCGATACGAACGTAAAATCGAACGTAAGCAAGTACTTAACACGTATTCTAAGTACTTACTTACGCGTGACGGCAAGTCGTCTCGTTAAAATCATTAAATCATAAAATTCGACGGTGAATTTGATTGAAGGGTGGGAGGGTGAGGAGAGGAGGGGGGTGAAGAAGGTAAAGAAGGAAAAAAAATGAAAAAAATAATAATAATAATAATAATAATAATAATAATAATCAACGAAAGCAACACAGAGTAAAAAGAGTTGTAGAAAAGCATAAACCCTAAGACACCTTTCACCCCCATCCCCATACTGTCATCACCTTCAACACCATCATCGCGTTTCCCTTATTTTTTTGCTCATTTCGTTTGTTTTCTTTTCGTTTTTTTTTTTATTTTTATTTTTATTTTTATTTCTTTTCTTTTTCTCTTTTTTTTTTTCTTTTTTTTTTTTTTTTCTTTATTTCTTAGGTTTAGTCTCGACGCTGCCATGACCGCCATACTTAATGCGGCACGAGAACGTGACGTAATAACCGCGGACTTGCGTATAAAATATCAATATTTTTCCACCGCGGCTATGCCAACGGCGACAGCTACGAGCAACGACGCTCGATGTCGCGCACTGACACGCTTTCTCAACTCCATACGTATCTTATTTTATTCTAATTATTCGCATACACGTGCATAGGTAACATAGGTGGCATATACGGTCGTATAAGAAAGAGAGAAAGAGAGAGAGAAGGGAGAGAGAAGGGGTGAAGAGTGAGAGGGTGAACAGAATGAAGAGAAAATTTCAATGAAATTTTTAATCCCAAAATTTTCACGACGTTACGACGAAATATTGTATTATTAGAAGAGGGGAATAAAGAGTGGGAGAGAGAATGTTTATGGTGGGTTATGGCGTAATCTGAAACTAATTTTGATATTGACAAAATTTTTTGTTATTGTTACCGTTACGTTTAATATTGTTGTAGTGCTATTACGTTAGAACGTTAAATTGTTCGTTCTTTTTTTTTTTTTTTTTTTTTATTGCGGAACATTAATCATTTTTTAAATATCAATCTATTAGATATTAATTAAATATACATATATATATATATTTTTTTTTATCTAATCAAAGGAATAGGTATTAATACAAGCGAGAAATATATAAATACGAAATAAATTTTTTTCTTATTAGCAAAATTGTTTTCATCGAGAGAAATTTTACTTTTCCTTCTTTATTATTATTATTATTATTTTTATTATTATTATTATTATTATTATTGTCGTCGTTGTTGTTCTTGTTGTTGTTGTTACTACGGAACGTTAGACCTTTTTTTTTAATTACGATAAAATAATTACATATATTTGTCTAATTATTATAAAGGAATAGATACTGGAAACATGCGAGTAACGAGAAGTGATAAATAAATTAATTAAAAAATAAATAAATAAATAAGAAGTAAAAAAAAAAATGATAAATCGTAAAGTGGGTTAAGATAAAAGTAGATGAAATGTATGTAAGTACCTATCTTATTAAATATTGAAATCTTTTTGATGGAAGAACGAAAATAGAAAAAAAAGAAAGAAAAAAAAAAAAAGGAATAGAGAAATAAAATCTCTTTCTCTTTCGTTCGTTCTTCGATCATATCTCAATCTCGTTTCTCTCTACTGTACGATTACAATCAAAGTTTAAACGATTAAGTCGTCGAATAAAAAGAATCGATCTCGTTATGCTCGGAAGCTTAAAGGATGCATTTTTTCCAATAGTAATAAAAAATAAAAAGGTAAGCGAAATGTAGAGAGATGTAATCAAAAGAAAAAGGAAATAAAGGAGTGCTTTTGTACTCTATCAAATCCGTTCTAATTCGATATAATATAATCGATATAATATAATAACGATAGAGTGTAATTTATTCCGATAGTATCGATATGATGAGAATCAAAAACGGAAATGAGATATGCCTCTCGAAAAATGAGAGAGAAAGAGAGAGAGAGAGAGAGAGAG
>NC_057686.1:1507377-1508974 GCF_014466175.1 Vespula pensylvanica
TTTTTTTTTTTTTTTTTTTTTTTCTTTTATTAATTTACCCTCAGATTTTAATCGAACATAATTAAATTTCTTACATATAATATAAATGTAGTAAATCGTTTGTAGGCATAATTTCTTTTTTCTTTCGTCGTGATGAAAATAAAGAATAAAAATAAAATAGAATAAAAATAGAAAAGATAAATTGATTATTTAAATTAATTATTCTATTCAAGATGGACGAACATATATATATATATATATAAAATAATAATAATAATATAAAAATTTATCGAAAAGCTAAACAAAATGGTAGGATAGAAGATGAAAAATAAAAAGAAGATGATAACGTTATATATCTCTTCTCTCTCTCTCTCTCTCTCTCTCTCTCTCTCTCTCTCTCTCTCTCTCTCTCTCTCTTTCTCTCTCTTTCTATCTGTCTTTCTCTCTTTCTTGGGAAATCACTAACCAAGAGAAATAGAAACGTGTGAAATACGAAAAAACGAGAAATTCTCATTAAGTATATAAAACTATGATTTCTCGGGTTTCAAAAGTCGTCCCAAAAGAAATCAAGGAAGAGCACGAAAGTTTACTACCATATCTTTTCTATTTTCAATTCCTTTTGCAATCTTTAAAATATTCAATAAAAAAAAAAAGAAAGAAAGAAAGAAAGAAAAGAAAAAGATAAAGATAAAGAAGTAAATAACGAATGATGAATAACGACCAAGATTTTTTACTTTAATACCCTTTCTTTATTTCCCGATTTCTTTTAACTATCATTAAAATATTCTAGTAAAAAGGAGACAAAAAGAAAGATGAAGAAAAGAAAAAGAAAAGAAAAAATAAATAATGACGAAAATTCTTACTTCGGCCCCATTTTCTTTTTTTTTTTTTTTTTTTTTTTTCTTTTTTCCATCAAATTCCTTCCTTCGAGATCTTCGAAGTATACTAAATATATAATTAAAAAAAAAAAATAAAATAAAATAAAATGAAATAAAATAAAAAAATAGATAAATAGATAAAAGAGAAAAAGAAAAAAGAAAAGGAAACAAGGGCACGTTAGCTGATTAATTTATAAGATAAAAATGTAACGTCAATCGTAAAATCGAATTCGATAAAGTGCGCTGCTTGAAATTTCAGTGAATATTTATCTCGTTTATCTCGTTAATGGGTAATCAGGGCAAAGCTTTAGGGGTGTTAACGTTCGCTTCGATCGTCGTTGGATAACCGGAAGAAGCATACGTTTCCGTCCGATGGTAAATCGTTTCGTCGAATAATCCAAAATTATTTGCCCAGAGATAAAAGATAAAAACAGAAGGAAAGTAAAAAAAAAAACAGATAATAAAAAATATATAAGCTAAAGTTTAATCGAGGTTAATCCGATATTTCTTCCTAAATACATATCTTTCATTTTATTTTATATGAAAAAAATTTTCGTAGAATATATTCTATATTTCAATTCGTCCAAAACAAACAAAAAATATGTATATATATATATATATATATATATATATCAAATAATTTAAAACGAAGATGTAAAATGAAAAAATAGAAGAAAAATTATATTTTAGTCACGATTAATTATAGTTCTTTTCTCTCTCTCTCTCTCTCTCTCTCTCTC
>NC_057686.1:1508984-1509220 GCF_014466175.1 Vespula pensylvanica
TCTCTCTCTCTCTCTCTCTCTCTCTCTCTTACTCTCTGTTCTATCTTATCAAGAAAACCTTTTGGACGTAACTCTAATTTATCGTATTTCTTGAAAAATATATATATAAAAAGAAGAAAGAGGAACAACTGTTAAGACGATAAAGATAAAATTAAAAAAAAAAAAAAATGAAGTGTCACAATCGATGTGAATTATATAATTATCTTCTCTGTATTATCTTTCATCCCCCCCCCCAC
>NC_057686.1:1509358-1516858 GCF_014466175.1 Vespula pensylvanica
GAGAGAGAGAGAGAGAGAGAGAAAAAAGGAAAAAGAAAAGAAAGGAAAAAAGAAAAAAGAAGAGTAGATAGTTAACGATTTCATGATTTCACATCTCGTTTCACCGTCTTTCACTTTCGGAAATAAACGAGAATACGGACTTCCACCGGTAGACTGGCGTCTATTTGAGAATCCTAAATGAGAAATGCCACGCCATTCCGTACTCGCACGAATTGCCAACGGAAATAAGGAGGTACTGCTGAGATATTTCACCGCAAGGTCGAACTTACAATTCGTAGTGAAATCGACACAGACAACGTCATAATAATAATAATAATAATAATAATAATAATAATAATAATTTATAATACTAATAATCATTATTATAATAATAATAAGTACCATTGCAATTATTTTTGTTATTAATATTATTAATAATAATCATTGTAATTTCTATAATCATTATTATATTTATAATACAATTTTCTATAAATTTTATGAAATAAAATGACAAAATTTAAGATTGGCAATAAAAAAAGTGTATATATGTGTAATATATTATATATATTATATATACATAATTACATATATATATATATAATTGTTTTATACAAATTTGCATATAATTATATATAAATTATAATATACAATATATATATATATATATATACATATATACACGTAAATATATCTATACCATTCATTCTAATAAAGATCATGAAATATTTTCAAATCATTTTGTCAACGTCATTGTAGAAAACCTCATTTATCCCAGGACGACGACGATCTCACAATATATGTACGTAGATAAACGTATGATATTCGAATCGACCTTATTTTCTCAGAATTATTCAACGCAACATTCATACCGCGTCATTTATTATCGTTACCCTTGCAATGTTCGTCAAGCGATTTCAAATACGTGCTACGATGAACTTCCAATTTTGAAAATCAATTACGACATACATACATACATACATACATATATTCATACATACACGAATCCTTAACATCAATGTAATATACATATATATATATATATATGTATGTATGTATATGTATATCGAAGCAAATACAGGGTGAATCAAAAATTTATAAACGAGCGAAAGGTTCCTACGTGATTTTAAAAATCAATTGCACTCTTTTCAAGATACTTCCGAAAATGAACATCTTTTTTACAGATTTCCAAAACACTACGAACTGCAATTGCTTCCAGCTACAAGATCTAAAAGAGAAAATAGAAGAGAAAAGAAAAAGAACGGAAGAAAGACGGAGAAAAATCTCGAAAGGAAACAATCGACTATCAGTCAAGTCGACTGAAAAATTTTTCACCGCGTTCTTCCTTAATACTATCTATTAACGCGTAGAGATATATCGCGAAGGTCTAAAGGAAAAGAAGAAGAAAAAAAACAAGAAAGAAAGAGAAAAAGAAAAATAGAAAAAAAGAAAAATTATATCAATCGAACGCAAAAAAAAAAAGAAAAAAAGAGAAAAGAAACTACGGTTTTACGGCGCATCGTTGATTCTGATAAGGTAAAACTAGGTCAGTAGGACTGTTTGGTTGTTATCAAACATGAAAATCATCATGAATAATGCGTGTTTAGGTTAAAAGAAAGAAAGAAAGAAAGAAAGAAAGAAAGAAAGAAAGAAAAAAAGAAAAAGAAAAAGAAAACGGAAGAAAGAAAGAATAAATGTATGGTAAAGAATTAAATTATTATCGTCGGGGTAAGGAGAAAGAAGAAGTACACAAAAAAAAAGAAAAAAGAAAAAAGAGAAAAAAAGAAAAGAAAAAGAAAGAACAACGAGGACGACGAGGACGACGAGGACGACGAGGACGACGAGGACGACGACAATGAACCTCTTCGTTATCCTCATAGGAATAACAAAACGAAATATCTTTGTGAACGTGAAAATGGTTACTGCTCGTTTCGTTCCCATAAAAAAAAAAAAAAAAAAAAAGGAAAGTATGTCATGGAGTTGGAATGTTTCGATCAATTAAAAAAAAAGAGAGAGAGAGAGAGAGAGAGAGAGAACAAAAAAATGTAAACGATCGAATAGCATCTGAAGCATCTTCTTTGGCCAAATTTGTTTGCTCGTTCGTTTGAATCGTTTCGATAGAAAAATTAAAGAAATGTAAAAGACAAGAAAAAAAAAAAAAAAGAAATAAAGGAATTAAAATAAATTTAATATACGACAGAAAAAATGATAGAACGTTGAAAGCATAATATAATCGGATCTACCCCAATTTTCCCCGTCATTTATTGTTAAATTCGACAATATTACGCGGCCGTCCGTACGCGCAGAGAAACAAACGGACAATTTATAAATGAAAATAATTCAACTAGTTTCAGATTTAATATTGTATTATATTACGCGCGAGAAATATAATTTTCAGTTGATTTCTTTTCACTTTCTTTTTTTTTCTTCTTTTTTTCTTTTGTTCTTCTCTCTCTCTCTCTCTCTCTCTCTCTCATGCGTATAATACAATATATGCACCCATATATTCATATATATATGATATATATATATATATGTGTGTGTGTGTGTATATATATCTTATATATTTGCGTGTGGTTATTTAATATTTACACGCATGTGAATAATATTGAAAAAGCAGTTGATGAATAATAATTTGTTTAAACCGTGCAGAGATTGAGGCTTTAGAGATATGAAAACGCGTTCTCGCTCGATAATCAAGCCAGGAGAATCTGTCTATTTATTTATAAGATACTCGGTGTTCCCACGGGATAATGCCGGAGAGAATCTAATAAGGAAGGAGATAGAGAAAGATAGATATATATATATATATATACACACAAATACAGAGAGAGAGATAGAGGGAGAGAGAAAGAGAGAGCGAGAGAGAAAAATAATTTATGCAAAATAAACATAATAAAAAAAAAATGTGAATCCATTAGCAAGCATCCTTTAATTTTTTCTTAGATATTTTTATATTCACATAAATGTACTCATATATACGAACGCGTGCGCTCTGTTTTTTTTTTTTTTTGCTCGTATCAAATACCAAAAGTTATTAAAATACGAAATATATAGAAACTCAAACGACGTCGTTTGTAAGATAATAGTACGTCTCATGGAATCTCTAAATTCATATCTAAAGAAAGCAATCTTCACGTTCCACTTCGGTGATTCGGTATTCTGAACGTGATAAGGATAACGAACAAATTGATAACACGAAAGAAAGAGAGAGAGAAAATCGTATTTCTAAATTCAGTTTAAAAAAAGAAAAAAAGAAGGAAATAAAATTAAGTAGAAAATAAAATATAAAAATTTTTCTTAAACGAATCGTTCAAATAATTAAAAATTAAATCTACGTGTGTACGAAAATTATGGAAAAATATTATTTTCAAATATTATAATATTTATTAATAATCGGTTTACGACTTACCGATACGCTCGCGCGCAAAAAAAAAATAATAAAATTGTTATAGAATTTTTAAAAGCGAAAATGAAATGGAACGATCGAGATGTACATTTGAAAATTATATAAATATTATTATCAAATGATTTCGTTAAATCAATCTGATTATCGTACGGATTTTATGAAAAAATTATGAATGAAATTACTGTATACGATATTTTTATATAAATATTATTTCGAAATAATTTTTACGAACTTACAAACATATATATATATATATATATATAAATACATTTCATGCTCGAGAAAAATCATCATTTTATTTTTTTTCCAAAACAAAATCGAAGCGTGACAAAGATAACAAAATTATTTTGAAACAGTAATTTTCCACAAAACGATCCGACTCCATCCATAAAAAATCATCGTCGATTAACTTCTTTCGAACGTCGAACGGAGAAATAAATAAATAAATAAATAATAGCGAATGATAATAAATTAAATAAAAGACGCGACGCGACGCCGATGATAACAAATCGATCGATAAGTTACAAAAAAAAAAAAAAACAAATAAAATAAAATGAAAAAATAAGAAAAAAAAAACACAGAAAACCGACAAAAAATATTCTTTGAGAAATAATAACCATGTAAAACTCCGAACGCTAAGCCATCGTGCCTTGACCAACCCTTTCTAACCCTATCAACCCACCCTAATCTGAAACTGTATAGCTTACTGGCAAGAAAGGGTGGGAAAAAAGAATAGAAAAAAGAATAAAAAAAAGAAAAAAAGAGAGAGAAATGAACTCCATGAAAGTGAATAAAAAAGAAATCAAAAAGAGAAGAAGAAGTAGTAAAAGAAGAAGAAAAAGAAGAAGAGGAAGTAGAAGAAAAAAGAAGGTGGGAGAGAGAAAAAAGAAAGTGAAATACATAAACGTTGAACATGAGAGAACACAAGAAACCATATTAGAATATTCGCGATAGTGAGGATAGGTGACGATTGAAAGGGTGATATTGGAAACAAAAACGTGTAAAAAACAAAAAGAAAAAAAAAAGCAAGAGAAAAAAGGAAGAAGAAAATGTTCGAAGCAAGCAATAATCACCCTGGCGTTAACCAAGTTAGTATAGAGATAGATAGATAGATAGTAGATAGATAGATAGATAGATAGAGATAGAAAGATAGATAGAGAAAGAGAAAGAGAGACGTTAAAAGCTCGACGTCGGCGTTTAAAAGGGAAAGACTAAAACGGCGAGATAGAAAATGGATTTAGTAGAAGAAGAGAAAGAGGAGAAGGAGAAGAAAGAGAAGGATGAGGACAACGATGATGACGATGATGACGATGATGATGACGAAGAGAGTATAGGAGAAAGAGAAAGAGAAAGAGAAGGATACAAACGATGATCTTGGATAGTTAATCCGAAAGGACGATGAGAGATCGTTGAGTGCACTCGTCGGTAGACCACTCATGATCGAAACCCGTTGGAAAACAGGCTCGAGACGATGAAGAGATAGGTAGAGAGAGAGAGAGAGAGAGAGAGAAAGAGAGAGAGAGAGAGAGAGAGAGAGAATGCAGAAGGGTGAAGAGTGAGAAGGATAGGAGAGGGTAAAAAGGAAACGGGGATGAGTAAGGGTGAGTGAGTAAGGGGTCGAACGACTATGCGTACTCGCGCGTATATCAGGGGTAGGAGGACGAAGAGAAGAGGTAGTGGAGAAGGAGGTGGTGGTAGTGGTGGTGGTGGAGGGGAGGGAGAGGAGGAGGATGCTTTCGGTGGCGGAAAACGGCTCGGGCCACGTCCGCTGCATCGAGGAATATCGATCGTGGTACCTTGAATGGTTCGCACGAGCAACACGTGCACCAACCAACCGGGTCAACGTCGAACGTCGTTCGAAGACGACTTTCTACACGGCCAACGCTCGACACTCTTACATTTAATGGTGTAACGGCGATTGTGTGTATGTGTGTGTGTGTGTGTGTGTGTGTGTGTATACAGTCATACGCTACTGAATAAAATAACTGGCGCGTATCCACCCTATACAACCCACCCACCCACTCCGCCACGATTGCTTTAATAGTATAGTGTAAATGTTACTTATATAGAGGGTAAATGTATAAGAGAGACAGAGAGAGGGTGTTCATTTGATAATCATCGTCTGTTTATAATGTTAGATATTTGGTTTCGTGACGACAGTTTTTGGATTCTTTTCTTTTCTTTTTTTTTTTTGTTGTTGGTTTTTGTTTTCTCTTTTTTCACTGTTCTCCTGTAAAAAATGTTATGTTATGTTTTATATAATATATATTTAATTTTATATAATATTATTTATATTTCGTATAATATATATGTATCGTTTTCTGATTTATGTATGAGCGTATATTGAACGTATGTATGTATATATGTATCTATACATTTATTTATTATTAACTGCGTTCACAAAATGATCTCTCTCTTTTTTCTTTTTTTCGTTTTTTTGCTTTCCGTTATTTTGTTTTATTCCTTTTTTCTTTTGAATTTTTGGTTATTTTATTTCTAGATATTTATGTATGTATGTACATATATATATATATATATATATATATATATATATATATACAAGAAAAAGAGAGAGGGAGAGAGAAAAAGAAATATAACTAATTACTCTTATCTTTTTCGGACGTAGCAATATAATAATCGGATTATTCTTAATGGTCACGGTTATATATCCTTCATTTTTTTTTTTTCCTTTTTTTTTTCTTTCCATTTTTATAGGTATATGTAAAATAACAAGGGAATGATCTTTCGAAGCAACAGTTATCGTTCTTCCTCTTTCATTTCTTCCTTCTTCCTTTTCCTTTTTTTAAAGATCTCGTGTAAAAACCTTTTATGTACGATGTTATAGAAGCTTGAGGTACGCAGACCGCACAACTCCGAGTTCTAGGTAAAGTCTTAAAGTTAATAGTAAAAAAGAGAGAGAGAGAGAGAAAGAAATACAGAGAGAGGGAGAATTATTATAGACGATATTGGAAATGATGGCTTCGTAAGAAATAAAAAGTTTTATGTTTCTTTTAAAGATCGTTCGCTAAACGTCCGAACATTTACGAGTCTCTCTCTCTCTCTCTCTCTCTCTCTCTCTCTCTCTCTCTCTCTCTCTCTCTCTCTCTCTTTATTTTATTACTCTTTTATATCTTCATCTAAATCTTGGTTCTTATCTTTTTTTTTCCTCTCTCTCTCTCTCTCTTTCTATCTCTCTCTATCCATATTAAAAATTAAAATTTATTTCATTAAAAATTGAGCAATTCATTTTTCTTCGTAGAAAAAAAAAAAAAGAAAAAGAGATAGGAAAGAAAAACAAAACAAAAAAAGAAAAAAAAAGAACAATAAAGTTTAGTCCGTTAACCAATTTTCCAAGAGGCATGTTCGTGCAACCCCAGAAAAACAAGCGAACAAGTGAACTTGGTAATCAATCATAAGGGTTGATGATGTCAAACCAGCTGGATCGATCGGATCTTTCGTTAATACGTTAAACTCTCCTACTACGTTTAAACGAAAAATTCTAAGGTAATTTGAAAGAACGAAGAGAGATTTGCTGATAAAGTAGGGTAGGATGGGATGGTAATAATAGAGAGGGGGAAAGATAAAAAGTGTACACAATATACTTTTATTTATTATCATACATACACGTATTATATTATTACCTATATACGTATATTAGATATATATATATATATATATATGTTAAATAATTAAATTAATATATATATATATATATTTATATGTACGTATTAAACTTGAATGAAAAATAAAACAAAGATTATTCCTATAGAATTTCAATGATAACGAAACGACAATTATCAAACAAAATATGAAAGAAATAGAAAAATAAAAAAAAAAAAAAAAAAAAAGAAAACAAGAAGTTACAATTACGAAAAATCGATTTAAATCGATTCGAGAAAAAGAAATTGGAGAAGAGTAAAAATTGTATTGGATATTGGCGATGTTAACGACAATGAAAAAGATTTAGACAATGACAATAATTTAGAAATATCGTACAATCGACGTAAAAATATTTCTTTCAGTTCTATAGCGGTTATCAAAAAATTTGGGTCGAGGAGGGTGCAAAGAGTACCAACAACGTCGCCAAAGTCTTCGTTGACGGAAACCATCCAGTA
>NC_057686.1:1519358-1527142 GCF_014466175.1 Vespula pensylvanica
TATGCCGGAGAAAGATGAACTCTGGAGAAAAATCTCGGCCATTTCACGGCGAATCTCCGAGGGAGGTACATACATACAGAATCCCACATACACGTACACACACGTACACACTAACGTACAAATTCTCTTTTTGACTTTTTTCTCCTTTTTCTTTCCTTCTCTCTTTCTCTTTAGATATCAACCAATCGCCCGTGCATTGTTCCACCATCCTACAAATTTCGGATGTAGCTTAACGAGTAAGAAGTAAGAGTTACATATAAAAGTTTTCAGAGTGGTTGCTATATAAAAGACGTGAATATATATATATACATACATATATACATATATATATATACATATATTGTATGTATATGTATATGGAACAGTGAGACGCGGTCGATGAGGTGTACCAGCGCCGTACTGTCGCACTTAACACTGCGTGTACATGCAGTTTCTATTTTTCCCTTCTCTTCTCTTAATGTCTCTACCCTTCCACACCCTTCCACCGTTTTAACCCTATCCACTACTACCCTCACCTAGCCAATCCCTCAAACTCCACCCTTCCATTCGTCATCCCCATCGTCATTCTCATTTAATGTCTCCTTCCTTAAACAGCCAACGACTACTTCTTCCCCTTCATATATATCTAACATCACCTATGTAATCGTTTACAATCGTTTACAAATGTATTCACGAACGATCGTTTTAAAGAAATGGATCGTAACGATACAACGGGTTTGTATGGATATTCTACGTTTGTATCTGTACGTGTATACGTGACGTGTATATATACGTTTATATGTTTTAACTGTTTAAGAACATTTAAGATCAGACTTAATAGTTCGTGAACATGATTTTGAAAACTACGTTTATTAAATCGACGAGATATTTTCAAAATAGTCAACTGATTGATATTCGTTTATTACGTACGAACGAAGAACTTAAACTTTTACTAAAACTTGTCCCCTCGTAAAATAATTTTTCTCTTGGTCGAATTTTTTTCTTTTCTTCATCTTCGTCGTTTTTCTTCTTATTTTTCTTCTTCTTCTTCTTTGTTTTTGTTACGTTTTCTCTCTTTTTCTTTCTTTCTCTTTTTTTTTCAGCTGCTTAATTTTTGTTCGTCTCTCTCTCTCTCTCTCTCTCTCTTTCTCTCTTTCTTTCTTTCTTTCTTTCTTTTTTTCTCTTACCCCTTTTCCCTTTTTACTCCTTTTTTACCTACTTCTACTTTCTCCTTTTTGTTTTCTTTTTTTTTTATTTTATTTTTTTTTTACAATGTTCTCCGATATCGATGATAATACTCTCCGTAGATGTTTTCTAAACACGACGAGAGAAAAGTTTTAACACGGAATAAAAGAGAAAAAGAGAGAAAGTAAGAGATTGAAAGTGTCTTATATTTGAGATAACAAATCGATAGATGGACATACAACGTATCTGTTATCGATGGAAAAGATAAATTGGGCCGGTGATAATGCAAGTGATGGCTTTGTTTGAGTCATTTGTAATATTAAAAGGACATATTTTCTTTTCTGTTCTTTTCTCTTTCTTCCCTTTTTTTTTTTTTTTTTTTCTTTTTTCTTTCTTTTTTTTCTGTTGTTGTTCGATCACACGCTAATCCAAGTATAATATATTCTCCTCATATTTTCGTATTACACGAACGAAGTTTGTTTCTCACGAGGAAATATATTCATTTACTTTTCTTCTGTTCGTCGTTTCGTCTTATACGCAAAAAGTAATTTTTATGTAATTAATAAATCGTCACAAAAATATCTCGTAACAAATAGAAACAAAATATAAATGTAACTCGGACCTTTAAGTCCAATTTGAATATATTGAAAGAAATATTATTCTGTAGCATGCTGCAATCGTATTCTTAATATTTATTAAATAATTTACGCATAGTGGATTAATTAATTCTCGTGAATACGTAACCACGTATCTTTGACCGTGTATCTTACGATTAAAAAAAAAAAAAAAAAAAAAAAAAGAAAAAGAAAGAAAGAAAGAGAAACGAAATAAACTAATTTCTAACAAATAAGATCAGTCGCAATAAAATCATTTTTAAACAATTCCAAGCTGATTTCGATTGTCAAAAGATTTTAAATAGACACGATATAATTTCTCAAATTTTTTCGATTGTAATAAAGTACCTAAAAATTAAAAAAAAAAAAAAGAAAAGGAAAAAGAAGAGGAACAACTTTCTCCTCGAGAATAAATATTACTTAATTTTCCCGTTTGTCAACTCATTATAAAAAAAAAAAATGTTATTATAGAAAAATCATTTTTAAATAAATCAACAAATCTGTTAAAAAATATATATACGACTTGGACCAAATTTTCATAATCTCTCTCTCTCTCTCTCTCTCTCTCTCTCTCTTTTTTCTATTATCGCATTAAAGATATGCACTATAATTTATAATCAAAAAAAAAAAAGAAAAGATATATATATATATATATACCTACGTACATATAAGAAACGTTCAATTCTAAAAAGCTATTGGAAGAAAAGAAAAGAAAAAAAAAGAAGAAGAAGAAAGAAGAAGTAATCACGTTCTCGTCATATAACGTGTGTCTGCAAAATAAAAGAGAGAGAAAGAGAGAGAGAGAGAGAGAGAGAGAAAAAAAGAAAAAGAAAAAAGAAAATAAAAAGTGCCATTGATGCCATTGAAAGGTCGAAGGTCGTTCTTGGTAAGGCGAATGCGACTGGTGCCGTTGCTTCTTTCTAAATTATTCAAGTGTCCCTTTTGCAAACGCTTACTAACGTTTACTTTACTCTATGCTACCAAGAAATATATATATACATATACATACATACATACACACACACACATATATATATATGTATATATATGTTTTCGGACACTGGATCTCTCATAAGAAGAAAGAACAATTTTCAAACACTCGTGTGTGTACTACTCTTTCGTATATTTTTTTTTTTTTTTCTTTTTTATATTCTACGGTTTATTCTAATTCTCTTTTCAAATGTTACTCGACTTTAATAATTTCGTTCTTAGGAAAAATTCTATTGCATCGCGAAAAAAAATTCTAAAAATCAAGAATACTATATACGTATACAAATAGTTGGTACATATAATACGAGAAAGAAAGGATGGAGGGTGGTTTATTCAAGTATTTAGTTTAAATAACAAAATATGTTTTTACTGTATATTAATATCTAAATTTCTCGATTGTGTGTGTGTGTGTGTACATATATATTATATTCAATATAATATATTTGATTTTTATAATGCGATACTATGAAGTATAATATTATTAATATAATGTATCTAATATTTTATCTACAAAAAATATAGTTATTTGTTAATAATATAATATATATATAACTAACATATATACATATGTTTATATATATATATATATATAAAATATATGTACAATAATACGTATAATAACGATAATTTAATTATCAATTTGTCGAAACTAAATAACGAAAAAAAAAAGAACGAAAATACAAACGCAAGAAAAAAAAAGTGACAAAGTTGGAGAGTTTGATCGTAAATGAACGCTATAAGATAATCGATCAGACTATAGTTAACTAACAAGTGTATTGTCATTATCGACAATCGTGGTTAATGACAGAAAAAAAAGGAAAAGGAAGGAAAAAAAAAAATAGATTAAAACCAACGATACACGTATGTACATACGCCTCGATCGAGAAAAAGAAAGAAAGAAAAAAGAAAAGAAAAATAGTAAAAAAAAAAAAAAAAGCACGTATACAATTTCAAAAAACTTCCGCAATAAGGTATCACCCGATACCGGGTGACACCTTTGTAACTCTTGTTTTAAATCGTCTAAATTTAATATTCTTTTTTTTCTTATTCTTATAAGAACCGTAGGAACCGACGGTCACGTTTAAAAACCTTTCTAAATGTGAATAAAGTGTATAAATCAGACGAAGTGTGTCAGTAAGCGCAGTGCGGTAACACGCACATTTCTGGAGGCCGCATTAGAGAAGGGCAGCAACCAATAGCCAACAACATATCATCTTCCTCCTACGTTTTACGCTAAATGCAACGGAGGGAAGAGACGCAACAACGTAACTTTAACGTACGTGTATAAGTAGATATCTACCACGTATTTTATGTATGTTTATATATATATATATATGTGTGTGTGTGTGTGTGTGTGTGTGTATGTATTTACGCAAAAAGCCGCATTTACGATGACATAGCAAATTGTTGACTGATCAAACTTATGAAATGTTTGATTGTGTGTATGTGTATTATCGTAATTAAAAAAAAAAAAAAAAAAAAAAAAAAAAAACAGAATAGAAACATACACACGCGTACAGAAAGAGAGAGATAAATTCTTCTAATCAATGGTCGATCGATCGAAATTTTAGATGTGTTTAAAAAAAGAAAAAAAATATTTGAATACCTTCTATCGATTGTTAAAATTGATCGTAAAGAAAAAAAAAAAAAAGAAAGGAAAAAACATTTGCATTGTTAATTAAAGTATTTATTATTCATTGAATTTAAATATTGTTCACGTGTTTATATATCTTGTATTTTGTATTTGTCGGACTCCTTAAATACTTTATCACCTTTTTCCTTTTAACTTTTCCCTTTCTGAAGGTACAATGCTGTTTCAAAGAAACATCGTAATCTTCGTCTACCAAAGACATCTTTTCCGTTAACGTTTAAAACGAACAAAAGGAGAGAATCGACGAGGTTCTTTTTCTTAAAGTAGATACGGAAAAACTTTTAGCGATTTGGTGTTACCTATTCTTCTTTTTTCGTCTTACAGGATTACTTAAGTTAGTTGAAACTACTTTTTTAATGTCTCTCTCTCTCTCTCTCTTTCTTATTCGAAACGATTTGATCGATTTTCTTTCAGAAAATTGCAATAAAATAAATATAATCACTGTTGTACGTAGAATATTGGCTGAAAAGTTTTCGAAGGGCGATCAAAAATATCTGGAAGATTTTAAAAATTGATTAATTTGATTTTCGACAACTTTTAGAATTTCCATCGTTTGCAAATTAGTTTAGCGAATTAGCACGTACATGTGATTTTTATTTAATTAAAAGAAAAATAAATAAATTATCGTATAATGAAAGAAAATATTCATTAATAATTTTTTTCTCAATCAATTTAATCGTAGTTGAAAAATCTTACATCTCACAACATTTTTCATTAAATCCCGAACAGAATAGCACGAATAAAGTCTCAGACGAAAACCTCAAAGAAAACCTGAAAAGCAATCGAAAGTCGAATCGAACCGAATGTATCAATTCTTTCTTATTTTTCTCCTTTTCTATCTCATTCTCTTTTGTTTTGTCATTTTCTATCCTATTCTGTCTTGTGATGTCCTTGAAATTATACCATCTTTCATTAACGTGCTTTTACACGTCCTCCATTATTAATAATACATTTATACATATTTATAGATAAATGTGATCGTATTTAATCCTTTTTCGTCTAATAATCAGACAGAGTCTGACTATAGTAATTACCATAATCGTGAATGTTACATAGAGTAACACGTCAAATTTGAAACTTATTATCTCAACAATGGAACTATAGAAAAATACACGTGTTTGGCTTGACGTTTCGAAAACAATTTTATATCAACTGCGATAATGTGTGATTAAATTTACATTGCATCAAAAAGTCGTCTGAAACATTGTTTTTTTCTCTCTCTTTTTTTTTTTTTTTTTTTAATTCATTATTAATACCTAAGTAAATAATCGCACCTATATATATACTTATATATATATATATAAAATTATATTTTTTGTGTGTTAACATGACTGTTGGAATAATTTGAAAAGACTAACTTACATATTATATATATATATATATGTATGTATGTATGTATGTATGTATGTATGTATGTATGTATGTATGTATGTATGTATATGTGTGTATGTATTAATGCATTATACATATTAATATAATATAATATAGTTATGTATATTATAAACCTACAAGGGCATTTACAATAAGAGTCGTGTGAGGATGTGGTTTACGAGTATCTTGGAAATTATTAGATGCCGCGAATATGGAAATATGTGTGTCACTTCGATTCTACACGCTGATGGTTTATGAAAGTCTCGCGGAATAGCCTGCCATCAGATATATCGGGATATTTCAGTCTAGATTGTTCAGAATGTCAGCGTGTAAACTTTCCATTAAAAGGCAGAGCGCTTGTCCGAGAACTACAATGAGAAATAATGGCGATAATTAAAAGACCGAGATGAAAGTATCGAACGCATTTTGTCAACTACGCAGTCACGTTTTCTATTGAAATGAATGATCGATCTGTTACATCTTTGTATATCTTTTATATTTGAAATTTTTCATTAACAATCCTTCTATATATTATATATATATATATGTGTGTGTGTGTGTGTGTGTGTGTGTGTAGTATTGTTTACTATAGATGAATATATGCGTATAGTATTCTATAGTATATATATTATACATACTATTATTTTATATATACTATTCCGTAATAAAAAATATATATAATATATATATATATGTATACATATATATATATATATTAATATCGTAAATATACATACATTTCCATATTAATTATATATACAAATTTACATACGCAAATATAACACTATTATTCTACAGATTTACAAGTAATAAATATATATACATTATAAACATATATATATATATATATATATACATGTATATACATATATTCTGAACTACAGCAAAAAAGGCAAAAAAAAAAGAAAAATAAAAAAAGGAAGAAGAAGGAAGAAAAAAAAAGAAAATGCCTGAAGTCAACAGAGATTAATTGACCGTGAAACTACTACTCGTGTTTTTACCGATCGATTCCATTTAAATCGATCGATCAATTCATCGATCGTTCGATCAATCGATCGATCGATCGATCGATTGATCGTTCCTCCTTTTACTTTTATTTTCGTTAGAACGTTAGTACTTTGATCTTTCTTTTTTAAAGTATCACCACCCTTGTGTTGCACTCTGTTTTGCTCTACTCTACTCTACTCTAGTCTACTCTGCTCTGCTCTGCTCTGCTCTGCTCTGCTTTAGTCTACTCTGCTCAGCTTTGCTCTACTCTGCTATCGTGTGATGGCGGACTAATAAAGTCTGACTACATACCGAACGTAACTACTGTCGGCTTTGCTTTGCAAGGTTCGATTTGTTATAGAAAGAGAGAGAGAGAGAGAGAGAGAGAGAGAAGTACACTCACATTTACAACGTTTGAATCCTATACGAATGTAAGAACGTGTTAGTGGACAACAGGACGGTGCTAAGCAGCATCGAGGTGACTTAAACCGTCACGCGTTTACACGCTCATCGATTTTTCTTGCACAATTCTACGATTCCTCGAGTCTGACGTGTCGTCGCGATGAAAAAAATAAAAAAATACAAAAATACAAAAAAAAAAATAAAAAAAGAGAAAGAAAATAACAACAAAACGAAGAATTGTATTTTATGATTAATTTCGAATGAAATCGATATAAAAAAAATATATATGTGTATATATATATATATATACGTACGTATACAGGTGCCATATATATCTCACACGTAAATAGTATAAATATTATTCGATCAAAAATAATCAAACGATTGTTGTTTCTTTTTAATTTATTTATTAAATTAATTATATCTTCATTCGAGACCATTTCATGACCATTGTTCAATCCGCGCAGAATTTTTATCGATTAAAAAAAATAAAACACAAAAAAAGAAAAAACTAAATTGTCCTAATGGAATATAATGGAAATATATTAATTGATTTTTCAAATCATCATCAAGAACTTTTCAACTCCATCTCTCTCTCTCTCTCT
>NC_057686.1:1527152-1537152 GCF_014466175.1 Vespula pensylvanica
CTCTCTCTCTCTCTCTCTCTTGACCTTTTTTATACAAAAACATGACCTAATGTAAATATAATGAACACAGCATATAACAATGATCTTAATCAAGCATAAGTAACCAAAGGAACGTAAGAAATTAATTTCCGTGTTTAATGTGAAGCACCATAATGGCGGTATATTTATTCAAAGTTCAGCTCATAATGATCCATACATGTATTCCTTAGGCCGGTTTACACATCGTCGCTATCACTATAACTGACCCTCTTATGCAATCTACTCGAACGATTCCAACCGAGTCGACATTATCGACATTGATCCGTATTCACATCGAACGTCGAAAGCGTTTCCATTTACCACAACCACCACCCAACATACCCCTTCTTACTCTTCCCCACTTCATCCCGTACGCTTCTTCGTATCACCATTACCACCACCACCAGTCGCTTATATATTTCCAAAGCCTACGTTCGCACTCTCGAATTTTGCGCCATCTTTGATCGCGAAGGACGCGACTATCCTGAATAAATCTCTACGAGGTTTTAAATCGACAATTTCTTTTTATTTTTAACAGAACCTACAAAGAAATAAGAACGAAATAAGAATTTTAGCTACGTCAGCTTCTTGGAAATATAGATCGAAGGAGAAGTTTTTAAATTGGGTGGAAAAGGCTTCTTAGAGATGTCATTTTAAGCTTGATAATTTTACGAAAAGAAATATATGCGAATATATATAAATATAAAAATATATATATATATATAAATATATGTATATGCGTGTATATTTTTACAAATATATATATATATTATTTTTTACATTATTTATATATTTATTATTTTATATCATATATATATATATATATACATATGTATATTATTTTTCACATATATATATTTAATTCAAATCGTCTTAAAAACGTGTAATTAATATTTAAAATCAGCTAAAAATTGTTGAATCCCATCTAAAAAGTTTCGAGATTCACCCTATATATATATATATATATATATATATATATATATATATATATATAAGTACGCTCTATCTATATATCCAAAAATGTTCAAGAAGAAGTTCGTTTGAAAACATTTTCTGTCTCTTTTTATCTCGATAAAACTAGTCTACTGGCATCCCTTCTACTACTTTTACTTCTAGTTCTAGTTCTTCTTCTTCTTCTTCTTCTTCTTCTTCTTCTTCTTCTCCTCTTCTTTTCTATCTTTCAAGAAAACCGTACTATTCTACTATATAGGTTCGTGTCTTCTATACACGCGAAATGGATCTCCGTTATTCCATTGTGAAAGGATTTCCAATAGCCTTCGTCAGAGCTCTTTTCACGCAAGGTTCCGCAACACTGTTTGCATTTACCGTGACGTAAGGGTGCCTCCGCATTGTAAACCTATAGCCGTTCTAGAGAGAGAGAGAGAGAGAGAGAGAAAGAGAGTGGTATGGTATTAAAACATGAACCCGCACATTTCTCATTTATACCTACTGCCGATTCGATTGTAATAAATAACAAAACCTTTTCCCGTGCAGGGGCAGTTCTAAGTGTCAACTGTCGAAGTAAATTCTGATTGAGAAATTATCTAGTTGAATCTACAGATCGATCTATAGATCGATCCTACACGTTCTACGAATATTTTGTTTAATCGATATATAAGAATTTAATATCACGATATCTTTCCTATTAAATATATTCTAATGAATATATAAAATATATTTAATAGAATATATTTAAATATGTATATATATATATATATATATATATATTATTAAAGTATATTTTATTGAACCTACTATTTTATATTTATATTTAATAAATTCTGTTTTATTGAATATTTCATAAATTCTGATTGAGAAATTATCTAGTTGATTCTACAGATCGATCCATAGATCGATCCTACATCCTACGAATATTTTGTTTAATCGATTTCTAAGAATTTATTATCACGATATCCTTTTTATTTCTATTAAATATTTAAAAAAAATGTTTCACCATTTTTTCTGTTTTTTTTTTCTTTTTTTTTTTCAATATTTTTCTTCCTTACGATCGAATCGATTTCGTTCTAATCTTTGCATTTATACGTTTATTATTATTCCTTTCGATTAGATCATGTCAAGTCGAGACAGAAAAGGGTAAACTATCTATTGTTGACCGATAGTAATTTTGTTCCAATCGTTTTGTTCGATCTGTAAGAATTTAATATCACAGTTCGTTTCTTTTCTTCATCTGAATTTTTATTATATATTTTTCAATAGTTTCCCTTGTTCCAATTAAATTAATTTCCATGTCATCTACGTACCTATTCTACGTATCTATTCTTACTTCATTTAATCAAATTACGTTCGAAAGTTCGAAATAAAATTCTGATAGAAACAAATTATCCAACGTGAATCGATCCAAGAAGTAATTTTGGATTAATCGATTTTAATAAAACTTTATATATGTAGTTTCTCGTATTTATACATTTTTCACGTCCCATTAAATCAATTTCCTCCGAATCAAATCCATTTTATTCGTTTATTCCAATTGATTCATTTATTTATAACATTCATTTATTAAGACAACCAAAAATATCTTATACATATACGTATATGTAAATACATCTACATGCGTATATATGCACGTCAATTTTTCTACGTAATATTTCGAATTATTATATATCATATATATATATATATATATATATATATATATATATACATATATAAAATACGCAATAATACAAAATATATAAAATGATATAATAATATATAGTAATATATATAATATATTATATACATATATATATATATATCTATATTTATATATAACTCAAATCATCTTGATCGCAAATATTTATAACATTTTCTTCCTCATGTTTGAGAAACATAGTAATGCCGTCATAGCGAGGAAAATTCCTCGATCGAGTTTAATACGAATTTCACATGCAACATTATAGTTAGGGAAGCAACTAGCGTTAGGAGAAGCGTGTAACAAGGTACAGCCGTGTCGTCAAAGAGGGAAGCAATGGATGGTAAAGTGTGTGTATGTGTTTATGTGTGTGTGTATGTGTGAGAAAGAGAGAAAGAGAGAGAGAGAGAGAGAGATAGAGAGGGAGATATGGAGGATGGGGGTTGGAGTATGAAGGGAGAGAGGGTAGTCTCGTCGAAAAGGGATTTTATGCAGCTAATCCTTTCGAAGAGATCATCACAAAGATAAACGATACTTAACGCGAATTTTCTCTCTCTCTCTCTCTCTCTCTCTCTCTCTCTCTCTCTCTCTCTCTCTCTCGCAGATACACACACACACACACTTATGCACGATTTCATTCGACTATTCGGGGTTTTAATTTAAATCGATTCAATGTGTTTGTATAGTAAAATTTAAAACGATTGCGTGCTTATTCTCACTCTATCGTTCGTTACTACGATCTTTGGGATTAACTATAATGACGTTCGTTATCCATTAAGAATCCTTAAGGGAAAAAAAAATTACTTCTTTTCTATCATCATCATCGACATCGTCATCATTATTGTTATTGTTATATCAAACGATTAAGTTCTACGAAAAAATCGAATATATATATATATATATATATATATATATATATTTATAAAAGCTTGTATATATATAAAAATTTTTTGTACGTAAGTAAAAATTTATATATATATATATATATAAAATAAAAAATAAATATATATATATATATAAAAAGAAAGAAAAAAAAAAGCAAGAAGAAAAAGTAAGAATGTGAGATATCTGAGAGGTGACTTACCTCGTCGTATATAAAGTTATCGATTTCTTCGAGTGGCCTGCCATAAAGTTCGGTCGGGAAAGGTTCGAATTTCATTGGGAGAACGGCACCGTCTTCGACCGACATCTTCCTTTTAGGTTGAAATCCATAATCTCTGACCAATTGTACCGTTCGATTTTCTAACCTGTCAAGGCTCTCTTTGGTAAATGGTTTGACCGTTTGTTTAACGTTCTTGCCAGGTGTTTTAGAGCCAGGTGATTTCCCTTCGACGTTAGCGACAATGGTATCAAGTGGTATAGTCGTGCTACCTCTTGGAGTACCCATGGTGTCGGCTTGGATCTCGGCACTTCCGGAATCACCGGTACCAGAATCCGCGGATGTACCTGCCGTACCAGCCAATGGCGGCCGCAATCTCGTACTATCCTGGATCCTCGATACTGACTTTTTCGTTGGGCTCGTTGATACCTCCTGTTCGTTTTCCTTCAACGTCGGACTGTTATTATCATTCGTCGTCGGCGAAATTCTCGTCATCGTATCGGTTTGAATATTTTCCTCCGGCTTAACCATATCCCTGCTGCTCGATTCGATCGTTTCATTATCTATTAATATTTCTCCATCCGTAATATTCGTTATCTTTGGTTGTTCGTACTGAGGACTCTCGGCGTATGATCTCCCTGTGCATCTCGGGAAAAGCCTGGATAGGCCATCCTCGTAATCATAATCGTCGTAAACCGTGTATTCAGGTGGACTCAAGCCCGCGTAAGGTGGGGGCGAGCGCCTAGTCGTTTGGCCCTTATTATTGTTAGGCGAATCCCGATCGTCCGTCCTCGTTCGCGTCCTACGGGTTGTAGGAGGAACCGGCGGTTCCTCGGGACTCCTCGAGCGGCTCCTTTCAAAGACCAAATCCGTATTCCGAGAACCGGATGATCTCGGCTCGATCGTGATTCCCCGTAGGTCAGCGGTGCTGCTAACTCTTGGTGAATTGCAATCGACCCTGCGTACACCGTGAACCGATTTCCAACTCTCACCGGAACCGAATGATTCTCGTACGGGTGAGCCGTGAACCCTCGAGCCCTCCTCAAAAACCCGTCTGGACCAAGCTCTCTCGATTGGCACGGAACCATGATGTTCGAGTCTTCTTTCGTTCTCATGATATCTAACACCGAACCCCGATCTTCTAGGTGGTTGAGGTGTCCTAGAAGTATATGCTACGGGATAACGATGATGTCCCTCGAACTCCCGACTCGTACCGGGTAGATTCAAACTCCTTTGACTACCCCCGTCTCTTCTTCTCTCATCGCTTGGATCACCCTTTGGCCCGTAAATCCCTTCCTCCGCTAAACTGTCCAACTCCTCTCTGCTAAGATTCTTTACGTAGAGACCCGCCACCCGAGGACGATTAACAAATCCGTTGTCCTCGGAACCGCTACTCGGCGGACTACTGGGTGGACCTTTACACCCCTCGCTTCCACCTCGCCGAGATATCATTGGGATCTCTGCGCTTTATTCATCACCTTGTATCTTCCATCTCTGATGATCCTACTACCGTCACCTTTTTATTCCTCTTCTTCTTCCTCTTCTTCTCCTCCTTCCTTTTTCTTCTTCTCCTTCTTTTTCTTCCACTTCCTACTCCTACGCCTCCGACTACTCGGACTTTTTCTCCTCTTCTTTCTCTTCCTCCTTCTCTTCCTCCACCTCCTCCTCCTCCTCCTCCTCCTCCTCCTCCTCCTCCTCCTCCTACTCCTCCTACTCCTATTCCTCTTCCTCCTCTTCTTCTTTGATCTCTTCTTCTTCTGTCCTCTCTTTCTTCGCTCGCTTCTACCCTTATAACGATCTTAACCTTCTCCTTGAACAACCAAAGGCAGGAACTCATCGTCGATACACTCCCGACGAATCATAACGGCGGCATTCGTCAACGCGAAACTGTCCTTCCTCATTGCTAAGAAAAACCACCCTGTTTGTTTCTTTTTCTCGATGATGCTTCCTCTTTTTCTTCTTTCTCCTTCACTCTTTCTACTTTTTTGCTTTTTACTTTTGGCTCTTTTGGTTCCTCTTGTTTCCTTTCGTTTCGTTTTATTTTGTTTTGTTTTATTTATTTTTTTTTTATATGTAATATTAACGTTCTTAATAAATTCCTTTTCTTTAAAAAAAAATTATTCTTATCTAACGATAGTTCTCTCTCTCTCTCTCTCTCTCTCTCTCTTTCTATCTATCTCTCTCCGTATTTGTCTCTCTATCTCTTCCTTTCTTTTCTTCTTTCCTTTCTTCCTTCAATCTATCGAATCAATCGAAAAATCTAATAATCATTCCTTCGTATCTAATTAACCAAATCTAATTACCATATTCTATCTAAATTCGGAACGTAAATCGATCTCTATTATCAAATCGACCCCCTTTACCATCCCACTCGACAAGATTTTAAACTAATAATAAGATAATATCATTCGCGTCAGGTTTAACCGTAAAATATTCTATATATGATCCAACCGTGTCGTTAACTCTACAATGGTTTATTGATCCATCGAATAGATCGTTTTATACGTTTGTTAAGATAGAACGAATCGAGGAAAGATGTCAAGCGATCGA
Organism: Vespula pensylvanica; assembly: GCF_014466175.1. Lineage (NCBI taxonomy): Eukaryota > Metazoa > Arthropoda > Insecta > Hymenoptera > Vespidae > Vespula > Vespula pensylvanica. The sequence continues at coordinate 1,533,452 of NC_057686.1, forward strand.
GGGTAAGTCAAGTGAGCATGTTTGCGGTAGTTGAAACGTTGTTCGAAATGGTTTGCTAAATCGTTCATTGGGATTCACGTAAAGCCATGAAAACATAGACGCATGTAAATCCTTCTCTCTATTTTTGGAATAGATCCAAGAATAGATAGCTAGACACACACCAAATCGTGAGGTATTTCCTGTTGATAAAGGAATGGGTAGTAAAAAAAAAAAGGGGTAGAAAAAAGAAAGAAAGAAAGAAAGAAACAGAGAAAGTGTGTATCTGCATGCATGCGTGTATATATATATATATATATATATATATATATATGCGTGTGCGTATGTGTCAGGTGGTTGCCTTATACGGGTCGATCACCCTGACCCTTCCTAACATCATACTCTATCCTCCCTTCGGTTTATCGTCGATTCAACATCCCGTTGTGCGCAAAGATAACTCACTCGCGCGAGCGCGTTCAACGTTACTATGATTTTTCAAAACCCGTAGTAATAACGTTATCCTTGGAACAGGTTTTTGGAACTAAAAAAAAAAAAAAGAGAGAGATAAAAAAGAAAGAGGAAAAAAAAGTAAAAAAAAAATTTTATCGACGTGAAGCGTTACGCCCTTTGTAGGAGTCGTTGGCCTCTCTTTCTCTCTCTCTGTCTCTCCTTCTTTCTCTTTCTTTCTCATTCTCTCTCATTCTCTCACTCTCTCTCTCTCTCTCTCTCTCTCTCTCTCTCTCTCTCTCTCTCTGCCAATGCTGAAGCAATGCTCTTTACACACCACATTTGTTATTTTCAATTATCCAACTTGAAAAGCTGGATAATTGGTCATTTTTTTTTACTGAAAAAAAAGGAAACAAAAAGAGAAAGAGAAAATATATAAACTGTTATACGTTCTCTATATAAATAAGTATCTACGTACGTGTATGTATGTATGTATGTATACATATATATATATATATATATATCTGCGTGTACGTGCGTGTAAATAGATATATTATGTATAACGAAAAGAGACGAAGGAATGAAATGTAACGATGCAAAATTGAAATGACGCTAATTCGTAAAAACCGCGCTAAATTGGATGCATCGGTGTAAATGAAAGAAAGAAAGAAAGAAAGAAAGAAAAAAAGAGAGAAAAAGAGAAAAAGGAAGAGAGAGGAGAAAAAAGAGAAAGAGAGAGAAAGAGAGAGAGAGAGAGAGAGAGAGAGAGAGAGAACTCTTTTAAAGCGTTTTCGATGAACGCTCCGCGAACACCAACCAGAGGGTAGCAACCAGCACCAGCACGTTCACGAACACCATCTCACAATCACAAAAATACTGGGAGGCTCAATAGATGCTGTTCCTTTTCTTCCTTCTCCTCCTCCTTCTCCTCCTCCTCCTCCTTCTCCTCTTCCTCCTCCTCCTCTTTCTCGTCCTCCTCCTCCTCCTCCTCCTCCTCCTCCTCCTCCTCTTGATATATTCCTTCGAACTGCACTCGCGAATTTGTACGCTTACGTTTAACGTAGCGTTAGAACGCACGTCACGAGCGTGCTCGGGCTTTCACGAGGAGGACGCCAAAGGTACGAGGAAAGGGCATGGGGTGAATAAAAAGATGATAACGATAACAATAATAATAATAATAATAAGAAGAAGAAGAAATACAAGAAGAAAGATAAGTAAAAGGAAAAGAGATAAACCGATGAAAATAAAAAAAGAAGAATAAAAATGAGGCGAGGACAAATGTTAAGGGTTGGACGAATATAGAACGGGGTAAACTTGAGAAAAGGGTGAGAAGGGATATGAGAGGGATAGAAGAAGGGAAGGATATGGAATCAGAGGAAGAGGAGGAAATGAAGGAAAAGAGAAAGAAAGAGAAATGGTAAAGGTGGAAGAAGATGAGGAAGAAATGGAGGAAATGGAAGAGGAAGAAAAAAAAGAAGAAGAAGAAGAAGAAGAAGAGGAAGAAGAAGAAGAAGAAGAAGAAAAAGAAAAAGAAAGAGATAGACGGGTAGAAGAGAGCCGTGGTGCACCCTCGTCGTATAGTCCGGTAGATTCTGGTTCGAGCGAGCGGGGGTGCAAAATCACGGGCGTCTCTTTCGAGAGCTGTGGCGGCACTGTCCGCGAAGAGCCGATTCGTTTGCGCCGCGCGCGCGCACGTATCGAACCAAACGATACCGCGCACACACTTACACAACCTTTTACACCACCCCTCACCTCGGACTTTATCCAGAAGTAACGTGGGCACGTACCAACACACTTTTACCATAACGACGGCGGCCGACGTCGAAGACACCGACACCGCGTCTAGTTGTCCTTTCCCTACTTTGATATAGAACGTGGAAAATCTACGTACTATGACGATTGCTTTTACAGTATTTGTGGTAATAGTAGTAGTAGTAGTAGTAGTAGTAGTAGTAGTAGTAGTAGTAGTAGTAGTAGTAGTAGTAATAGTGTAGTAGTAGTAGTAGTAGTATAGTAGAAGTAACAGTAGTGCTGGTGCTGGTGCTGCCGGTGGTGAAAACTGAGAATACAATCTTCCAGAGTGAAAACCTACCAGCCGAGTTGTAACTCTTGTTGCTGTGCTCTCGTATATTTCTTTTTCTCTCCTTTCTTTCACCGTACTTTACTACTAGATCCTTTTCTAATCAATTCGTGTAACTGTGTACATGAAAGTGTGTGTTTTAAGGAAGAAGTTAGATGGTGTGGTTGTTGTTGTTGTTGTTGTTGTTGTTGTTGTTGTTGTTGTTGTTGTTGTTGTTGTTGTTGTTGATGATGATGGTAGTGGTGATGTTTCCTGTTGTTGCTATATTATTGTTGTTTTGTTAACGAAACGTTTTACTTTGTAAATGATTTATCATTCGTTCGTTCTTCGTTGCACTTTCATTTTCCTATCAAGGATTATCTCTCTTTCTCTCTTTTCTATCTTTCTTTTTCTCTTTTTTTTTCTGTTTCCTTTCTTTTTTGTCCTCTTCTATTTGCAATTCTTTATTTCGAATCTGCTTTTTCTCAATAAATCAGTCATGAAATTTTGTTGCTGATAAATTAATGTTACATCGGTCTGATTTCTTAAGCATCAATACACGTTAATTAATGATGAGATGATTGTAATTTAAGTATCCAAGTGAAAAATATTTTTATCATAAATTTAAACAAATATGTAATATGTAGATACAATTCTGTAAGGAACTTGCTCGTTGCTCGATCATATATCGTTTTACGTATTAATTAAATTTCTCGTTGTAATTTTGTACAACGCGTTGGAAAAATATCCCATCGTCTATATATGTGTACGTAGGCAACAACACTTCAGTTTCTCCGATAGAATTATTATTCAAAATAATATTAATTCAAACTTTACCGTGTTTATATTATCATTTTGTTCATTCGTATACGTTAAATTATAATTTCTCAAAAATAAAGATTAAATCGAGAATTCTCTCTCTCTCTCTCTCTCTCTCTCTCTTTCTCTCATTCTCTTTCTTTCTGTTCAAAACTCCGAAAATCACGCTACGAGATATTTGTTATAGCAACGATCACGCTGTCGTTTGATCAAGCGACCATTAATTAGATCTCTCGTTAGAGAATACGGTTCGTTGAACAATTTGTTCTATTAGAAGGATCTCATTTGGCTAATAATCAGCGTTAAATATATACAGTACATCATAATAAGTACCGATCTTGATTGAAATAATAAACTAAATGAAGTATTAGAATTAATGATATTTTTAATTATCGCTAGT
>NC_057686.1:1542152-1549652 GCF_014466175.1 Vespula pensylvanica
AGAATAAGAATAAGAATAAGAATAAGAATAATAATAATAATAATTATAATTATAATTATAATAATGATAATAGATATAATAATAACTTGTAATAATAATTAAATAGATTACATGTAATTGCATAATTTTATAAATATATCACTTAATTCTTCAGATGTTAAATAATATTTAATATAGGTATATTATACATAACATATCAACCTGCTGCTTAAATGACAAATTTGGTAAAACTAATGAAACAACTATTATAAACTTTTTGCTCCTTATATATATGAACAAATAGTTTACAAGTATTTCAGCGTAACGATGGCATAACTGATAATAATAATAATAATAATAATAATAATAATAATAATAATAATTAGTATAATTATAATTATAATAATAATTATAATAAACTTATATTTTTAACTGTGTTTTGAGAGAATGATAATCTTTTTTTTTTTATTACTTTAATATTATAATAAATTGGAATTACACGGAGGATGATAAAGAGGAGAAGAGAAAAAAATATATAAATAAAATGCATGCGAAAGAAAAAAAAAAAAAAAAAAAAGAAAGAAAAAAAAAAGGAAACCAGTAACAACGAGAGAAAAATTAAAAGTTAATTCGATACGAATAAGAACGAAGGGAATAGTTTACGCGTAATATCGAAAAAAAAAAATTAATATGTATACCTAATACTAATAAGAAATAAAGAAACAATTTATGCGCGTCGATTATCCGTCTCTATTACCATTACTCCTCAACTGTGTTCTTATCACTTCGATATATACGATTATCGCGATAAAATTGAAATTGAAATCGTTCGTTTTCGGCGCGTCCTTAATCGTGATACATTTGAATAAGTTAAAATATTTACGTCAATCGTTTATGAACTATTGTCATGTAATTAATAATAATAATAATAATAATAATAATAATAATAATAATAATAATAATAATAATAATAATAATAATAATAACAACAACAACAACAACAGCAATAATAATAATAACAATGATAATAACAATGATAATGATAATAATCATTATCATTATCATCATCATCATCATCATCATCATCATTATCGTCGTAATCATCATCATCATCATCATCATAATCATCATCACTATCATCATTATCATCGATTAATAGATCTCTTAGAAATTATTTTGGAATGAAAATATCAATACGAGTAAGAATTAAAAATATAATATCAGTGCACATGCGTCCAAGCGTTAATACGCAACGATTCGTTTCATTTAAAAGTAATGTTTGAGTGGAAACTTGTATTATCGAATTATTCTAAGAACATTATAGAGAAATCGTTTTTCAGAGGCCTGTTTATAAGTTTTTCACTAAATCATACGTCGAAGATCACTTTTGCATTTTAACCTATATGCAAAGGATGTAATAGAATCATCTAATATAAAGCAATAGGAAATATTTTATAATGAAACTCGATTCCCTATAAAATACAACTTTTATCAATTATGCGCCATTACTATATATATATATTTATTTATATATATATATATGTGTGTGTGTGTATGTATATATGTGTGTGTGTATGTATGTATGTGTGTTCGATTAAAATTAGATTTTGGAAGCTTGCAGTTTTTCTGAGGCATATATCTCTGTTGGTTTGTTTTTTGTTTATATATATAAACATGATATATCCCATGCGTGTTATTCGTTATGATATATCTCGTACGTTATTATGTCCTATATGAAAATTCTATAAAAAATTTGCCAAAGCTACAAATATTTGTACTTATTACTACTGTACAATATGTTTATCTCCATTCTTTCAAGGTACATACGACATTTTAACGCGACCGTCCTCCCGCCCCATCTTTCTTATGGACCCTCATCGATATCTCTTTATCTTACACCACTTTGTTACAGACTTATAAGTTAGATCGTTTGCTTTTGGCACTCATACTTTGTTCCTCTATATCATGTATTTCTACTACCTCTTCGATGCTATCCTCATTTTCCGATATATCTTGAACATACGCCATCTCTTGAATATCATCAGACTGTATCGTAGAATTTGTTTCATGCTGTGCTATACCATACTCTTCTATCTCGTACTCATTCGTTTCGTGATAAATATATTCTGTCGCACCTGTATTAGAATCCTCATTTCCTATTGTTAATACATTTTGTTGAATTAAAATCTGATTACCATCCGAATCGTTAGCTACCATCAATACAGCACCACTCAAATTATGAATTTGTACATCGTTATCTCTGGTCTCATTGTCAAATTTAATCTCCTCGTCTAAGTTTTCCTCGTAAGAATCTACCTCGGAATCGTTGATACATTCGGTAATTTCTAATTTTTCATATCTATTTACGGAATTACAATCTACGTTCCGTTCGTCTATTTCCATTTGTCCATCCTCGTTGACCGATATACTATCTTCCTCCTCGTTGTCAATATTTTCAAAATCCTCACACCCGTACTCTAAATTATGCGTAGACGCATTAGGGTTCATGTCTTTGTCGTTATCCGTATTTTCGTAATAATTAATGGGATTCGACATGGACGAAGTCGTAGCTCTTTCAACGTCGTTACCATTTTCAGACAATTCACACATTTCTAATTCTTTTTCATCGTTAATCGTCAACGGTACCATAGGACTAAGCTTGTGTCTCATATCGTCCATAGGATTATTGTGTCGTTCCGATTGCTCCTGTTCTAACAAAGGCATAATTGGACTCAAAACAGGTGGACCATCGTCGTCCGTAAAATCCAAATCGCTTCTTCCTTCCTCGACAGTTTCCTTAACGTGAAAATTGTTCAACTTCGTACCATTAACCGATTCTTTCAAATCCAATTCTTCCTGTTGTCCCTCTTGATTAATATCTTTAGTTTCTCCTACCGCATCCGTATTCATTATTAATTGCTCTTCCAAATTTTCTTTCCCATCGATATTCCTATCCTTATCCTCCTCTGTGCATATCATAAAACAATTCATCTCGTTTAAATTTTTATTATCGATCTCAGCGGAATTCTCCGAATTTTCTGAATCGGTATCGTCGCTTTCGGTATTACACGATACCTCACCTATTATCGCCCTACTGTTAGATCTAGACTCAGCTTCGGAATCATTTTCCTCTTCCGGTTCCTCCTCGTCGCTCGTACTGGTGTTACTAGCACTATCCGAATCCTCAGAATTTTCGGAATTCTCGCTGTTACTCTCCTCCTGTGTTACGCCATCCTCCTCCGGTTCCGACTCGAAATCTTCGACTTCTTCGACCTCCTCGACGACCGACGTCTCATCACCGATCAAACTTCCCTTCTCGTCGTTTTCATTCTTTATATTATCTTCTATGTTACTACGACCAGACTCTATCTTCTTGTTGCATTCCAATATATGTTCAGAAAATTTACTCTCGCTTTCGAAATTTAACTGACACTTCTGACACCAAAAGTTTCCAACGTAATTAATGTGAATGCTCATATGTAACAATAATTTGCTTCTTGCGTTGTGATAACGTCCGCACGTTTTACACGTGAAATTATTTCCCTCGCAGGATAATATCGCTGCATGTGTGGCCTTCAAATGATCGGACAGATCCTGATAAGATTTACATAATTTCAAACAAACCCCACAAGTAACCGCTGCCTCCGCTCTGTGAAAACGAATGAGATGCTGCCACAGATGCTTTTTCGCTGGCCATTGTTTACCACAAACTTCGCACGTGCATTCGGTATTCGTTGATTCGTCGTATACCTTTCGAGAATCTTTCCTAGAGCATTTCACCGCAGTAGGAGGTTTCATATGCGACAATGGCATAAGATTCGGTACTGGCTTCTGCCCTGATAACTGTAGATTAATATCTTCAAATAAATTAAAATCTGGAATGTTTAAATTCGATTCGCTCATAAACGAGGAAGTTTCTTCTTTCTTTATTTGATTATTATTCTTCAAATGCGTCTCCAAAATCGAAGTTGGCATAATACTTTGCATGTCCAATCTGTTGAACGCGTTACGCCTGGTGCATACGTTTATGTGATTCCAAAACAACGTTTTCGTGCAGAATTGTTTTTGACAATTTTTGCACTCGAAATTCTTTCGATTTCTCATCTTCCTTTTGCTATTGTCGTTGTTGTCCGGCTTTATCTTTTTGAACATACGAATTGGATCGGTATTGTGAACATTTTGATAATGTTTCGCCAATGTGTGACAATTCAAGAAAATTTCCGGACACATCTCGCAATCGTAGGTGTCGGTTAACGATCTCCTACGTTTGGAATTGTTCAAATCGTCCTCGCACAAATCCTCGTCGAAATCCAAGTCGTCCGGTTCTTCCTTGACGACTATATCCGCTGGTACTCCGTCGTACTCGTCTACCTTAGATCCGATGTCCATGCGATACTCGAACGCAGCTAATTGATCTTTAGAAATGTTGTGAACGTGCTCATAATGATCTCTGATATCCGAATCGTTCGTAAAAACAGCCAAACATTGCTTGCACGTTCTAAACACCTTCCCATGACATTTCTTCGTGTGATCGAACGCTTTCCATTTAGACGCGTACTGTTTCCCACATACCTGACACGTGTTCGGTTTAGATAAAACACTTTCGTGCACGTCCTCGACGTGTTTCTTCAAATCCTTTGGATCTTTCATAGGTATCAGACAAACTCCGCAAGACACACCAATTTCGTTTCGGTGCAAAGATAGTACGTGCATTTTTAATTTCAATTTATTCTCGACGGTATCGCCGCAGAAGTCACAAACGTTCGGACTTATGTGATATTTATGATCCTTCCTATGAGCCTCCAAGTCTTCCTTCGTTCTGAATAATTTTTTACAACTGATATAGTCGCACGTAAGATCTGGATGATCCATATGCTTAACCCGATTATGTGTCATAATACCCAATTTAGAGGTAATAGTTTCGTTACATAAATGGCAAGTGTACGTACTATGATGATTTTCTATGTGCTTTTGTAAACTCGCACGATCTTTAAATATTCTTTCACAGGCGCGACAACGGGTCAACAACGCGCCTGGATCTTTTCTATAATTCTGACAACCTTTCATGTGACGTCTAAGTAAGTACCGTTTATGAAATCCTTTATTGCATTTTTCACAATAATGTAAAACTCCGTCTTCTACGCTCGAAGATTTGAAATTTACTGAATTTTTATTATCCTTTCTAACTTCTAACTCGTACCTATGAATTTTGGCTATGTGTGCCGCTAAATGGTCTTTAGACGCACTCGTTTTCAAACAGTAAGGACACGTTATGTCTACGTGACCTTTGTGTACCCGATTTACATGTTTCCATAAATGAGACGTTCTGCCGTAACACTTGTTACAAAGATCACACGGAAATAGACGGTGCACAATACGTCTATGACTGCATAAACTTTCCAGATTTGGAAATTTCATATCGGCACACAATTCACATGTTAAATCCATTTCTGGCGGTACACTGTGCTCGTACTTGGACGATTCGTTCAAGGCATCGTTAATACTGTTATTATCATATCCATCGATTTCCAATCCATGAATTTTTCTGTGTCTTGACATTTTAGACTTATTCGAATAAGGTCTACCACATATGTCGCAACTAAAATCGCCATTGGTCAATGGCCAATGTTTAGTTTGCACGTGTGTCTTAAGTTGCAATACATTCGGAAATACTTTGAGACAAACGCCGCATATAAGTGGCACTGTATCGGAATGTACTCCCATCACATGCTTCCAATAATCGACTCGGCTACCCCATAATTTACCACAAACTTCACAAGTATTTGGCGAAGGACCTTGTACAGAATGATGGTGGTGTACGTGTTCGTTACGCAACGCCTTCGTGGCAAATATTTTCCCGCAGTCGTCCCGTTCGCACTGCAAATGAAACGTGAGAAAAATTTGCCGATTGAAAAATATTTTATCATCGTCCGTTCCTTCCTCTCAAATACATTAATAATATTTTTATTCTACAAACACATACCTTTATACTTGGTTCGTTACTATGCGTGCTACTGACATGTAACCAACGTTCCCATTTACTAGGATGTGAGCTACCACAAAGCTCACAGACAAAAAATAAATGATACTGCGCTCTGTTACCAGTACCATTCATATTCCCTGGATTTCCATTACCAATGGCATCTACTATCGGTGCCATTTGTTCGAACTAATGAAAAATACAAATATGTATATATATATATATATATATATGTATGTATATATAAATTACATTTCTTTTTCTTTCTTTTTTTTTTTTTTAATCTCCATTATTGTTGGAAAAAGTTAATTATTGACTAATTATATTCAATATCATATAAATCCAAATATATAAAACCTTATGAGCGTTTCTCTGGTGTCTTATAAGATGATCCTCGTTTGGAAATGATTTATAACAAATATAGCAGTCTATTTTTTCTCCCTCGTCTCCATCAAACTCCAAAATATTTTCGCTTACTTCGTTACCATTTAATGTTTCGTTATAATAATTACTGTTTAACTGTACAAAATTTGCGGGGTCATAAGCAGGATTTACATTATGTATCGATACATGAGCAATTAATTTCTTTCGTGAATCGTGTTGTCTACCACATATTGTACAACTATACCTAAAATACAATGGCGATTAATATTAAACAAAATAATGTGATATTGTTATGTGGTAATATATTCTTTACACGAACGGATATAACATTACAAACGTACCTTCTTTGTTCCGATACTAGCAACTTTGATCCTCCGTGATACATGTTAACGTGACTTAGGAGTTGTGTATTGTCAGAACATATTTTTAAACAGACTCCGCAAGCAAAAGCAGCACATTCTTTATGTGTCGCACGTATATGCAACCACAATGATGCTCTATCATTAAAATCTCTTGTACATATTTCACATACAAAAACTGTCTCCATTTCTACCATATTTTCGTGATTACTCCTCTCTTGGTCTTCATCTTCATTTTCTACATTTGTCTAGACGCAAAGAGAAAAAATACATTATATATATATATATATATATATACATGTAGATATTTAAACATTAACAATTTTTTTGTCATTTCAAAGTTACCACTTACTTCTGGAGACAGAGCAAACTCCGAAGGTTCCTTTGCGTCTTTCTGATCGGACATAGGTATCGGTATCTGTTGACCCCATGATTGCGTAAGAACTACTCTTTTTAAACACTTATCACTATCTATAAAAGGGCATGGATCTACACCATGCGATACCAAGATATGTCTGCTGAGTGATGATTTTAAAGTAAAGTCCTTTTTACACAATATACATATATAAGGTTTGTCAGCATCATGTGTTATCTCGTGTTCTTTAAGATTTTCCACTGACGTAAAACTTTGAGGACACATTTCGCAGTACCACCTCTTCTGCATTTCACAGCCATCTGTCGGTAGATAATATTCTTCTATTTGACATAATCAAACGCAGCAATATTATGAGAATTAGAATAATAAAAGTACATTGACGTATTACCTGTTTTCACTAGTTTTTGTGGACTACAATTTGC